>NW_027361874.1:580000-862500 GCF_039654945.1 Dendrobates tinctorius | reverse complement strand
ATCGGTGCAATGCTTCTCACATTCTTCCCCAAATACATAGGGGAACCTAATTCTTTCTACCTGGCCTATCTAACACTGTCCATTTATAGTCTCAAGATCCTCATTCTGAGTTTAATTTTGAATTGTTTTCCTTAGTGTTTTATGATATTTATATACAAATAAACAGGTAATGATTGCACATGTTTGCAGAAAAGGTTAACAATATTGTCTTTGTTGACAGCTTCTTAAACTAATCAGATGGAAAAACAGCAATCAGATGGGGCAAGCACACAAAGAATCTGCTAGCCAGTGCCACCCTGATACTGCTCTGCAAAGCTTCATACTTGGCACAGCTGCTATCAGCGCAGCCAGCCTGGGAAAGGGGGCTCAGTGACTACAGTGCCAGGTGATGTGAATAGTATTTTCAGGTCTGTAAACACTTCTAATAGCCTGCTATGTGCACCTCATGTAAAATCTAGCTTTATGAATTCCAAAAGCTTTAAAGCTGAATTTAAAGACATATTCCCAAAATATCAAGTTATCCCCTAACCAAATATGGGAAAACTTGCTGATCACTGTGGGTTCTGACTGCTAAGGGTGTGTGCACATGTTGCGGATTCTGCTGCGGATCCGCAGCGGATTTGGCCCTGCGGATCCACAGCAGTTTCTGCTGCGGTGTACAGTACCTTTATTTTCTATGCAAAATGAAAACCGCAGTGCACATGCTGCAGATTTTTCCTTGCGGATTTGCTGCGGTTTTAAATCCGCAGCATGTCACTTCTGTGTGCGGAATCCGCAGCGGTTTTACACCTCCTCCATCACCAGGTGTCAAACCGCAGGGGAAACCCGCAGGCTAATCCGCAGATAAAATGCAGGTCTTTTGACCTGTGGATTTACCTGCGAATTTTGCAAAATCTGCGCGGAAAAATCTGCATCAGAATCCGCAACGTGTGCACATACCCTAAGAACTCTAGCTAACCCAAAATGTAGCTTCAGAACCCCAATAGAGCAGATCACGCTCGTCCCCGATAGAGCAGATCACGCTCGTCCCCAATAGAGCAGAGCACGCTCATCCCCCACAAAGCAGAGCACGTTTGTCCCCAATACAGCAGAGCACGCTCGTCCCCAATACAGCAGAGCACGCTCGTCCCCAATACAGCAGAGCACACTCATCCCCAATACAGCAGAGCACGCTCGTCCCCAGTAGAGCAGAGCACCCTCGTCCCCAATACAGCAGAGCATGCTCGTCACCAATAGACCGGAGCATGCTCATCCCCAGTAGAGCAGAGCATGCTCGTCCCCAGTACAGCAGAGCACGCTCGTCCCCAATAGAGCGGAGCATGCTCATCCCCAGTAGAGCAGAGCATGCTCGTCCCCAGTACAGCAGAGCACGCTCGTCCCCAATAGAGCAGAGCACGCTCGTCCCCAATAGAGCAGAGGATGCTCGTCCCCAATACAGCAGAGCACGCTCGTCCCCAATAGAGCAGAGCACGCTTGTCCCCAATAGAGCAGAGCATGCTCGTCCCCAGTACAGCAGAGCACGCTCGTCCCCAATAGAGCAGAGCACGCTCGTTCCCAATAGAGCAGAGGATGCTCGTCCCCATTACAGCAGAGCATGCTCGTCACCAATACAGCAGAGCATGCTTGACCTCAGCTCCATTCATTGTCTATGGGATTGTCAAAGCCCACTACAAAGATGTGTTATTTACAGCAGAGGATAACTTGCAATTTTGGGCAAACCTGTTTATAGATTGATCTCATAGGTGATCCATTGGCCAGAGATGTCCAGTTACACATACAGATATTTGGTTAGGATAGACTTTGCACTTGTGTCTTCTTTGCAGTTTAGTTCTCTCTAAATCCTGCTTATGCAGATTAATGAATGTGAGCCATGTTTATGAAACTAAATGTGGCAGAATCCTGTCTTACTTTTGTGCCAATAATGATCTTTCATGACTTGCACTACAGTATATTTATTATATGTTTTAGACATTTTCTGTGCCTTGTCCAACAAAGGGTGTGAAAAGGGGTGTTTAATGTCAGAAAAGCAGCATGGTCTACTGTGCAATATCATGTACCGAAATGTTCAAGCAAATTTCTGGGACACAGTCAGAAAACTAATAGGGGATGTAAACTTAGACTTAACAGTCGTGAAATATACCAGATTTATCAAACAACATGAACACGATGATAAAACTGTTAGATTTGAAGACAGTTTAGTCTATGTTTCCACTGTCTAAGAATTAGAAAGTATTGCTAAAAATGCCCCAAGGAGTTTAGTGTACCTGTAATATAAGTATATGGCAGAACCAATTCATTTTCAGTGAAGTGTCCTCAATATGCTCAGATGTACACCTAAGAAAGAATTCGAAATGGATATAGACTGACTCTTGTGATTAGATCGGTGTACATTGCTGTTGAAAATATAACCATAGGAAATTAGGAATATATCGATAAGAAAAAACTACTTATAGTGCACAGATACTTAAAGGGAAAGTATCATAAGAAAAAGGCATATTGTTTAAATCATATTTTTAAACAATTTTTGGCAGTTTTTTTTTCATTCAAAACAAAAAATTAATGAATAGCCCCCATACACTTGGTTTTTTTTTCAGGAAGAGTTTTTAGCAAGGCTTCTTGTTAGCAGAGACAGGACTACAATGACCGATACAACACCTCTATACGCAGCTGATAACACAGGATCCACCTATCACAACAGTAGATGTCACAGCTGGCCTGCTCCCCTTCCTTCACAATGAGCTTTGCACACGTTCATTAGATGTTTTAATACAAAATATGTGGTCAAGTCTGACCATTGTGGTTAATGTTCATGTGTTATTCCCTGAAACAACAGGAAGTTAGAGTCTAGAAAAAGCCCCAGTGGCCATTCTGAGAATTTCTAATTTTACCTTTAGTACAGATTGTTAGGTAAAAAAAATCTAAATATATTAAATATGAAAACATGATTTAAACAATATCTAATTTTCTGGGTTTACATTTCCTTTAATGTTTGTCCTGCAGAATAAATGGCTGGTATTTTACCAATCATGTCCGAACGTATTGAGGTGATAAAGGTAAGCTACTGAGCCAATGTGACCTTTGCAGTGCACTTTTTGGGGATCCTTTCTGAGAAGGGAATCAAAAGAATAGCAGGGCAGCTACAAGTATGTATCAGTAATATCTAGATACCAGACAAACGTTATTAATGATTCCAATTAATAAATGATTAGATCTAGCAAAAAACATTTGTAGGACAAAGCCCTAAGCCAAGATTCTACAAGCCCAAAGAATCACTAATAGGGATGAGCGGAACAGTGGAAGTTTGGGTTCGACTGAACTTTAGTCAAAGGTTCGGTTCAGATACCAGAACTTGAACCTGAATCCAAACCACATAGAAATCAATGGGGACCTGAACTTTTTAGCTGAAAAATTTCCCTCTCCTCCCTGAAAACAGACTTCCAGGAGAAGCCGATGTTCGGAGTTCAGCACCAGACACTGGGTGTCCGGTATGAACCCCAATCTTTGCAGTTCGGGTTTGCTCATCTGTAATCACTAATACTAGCATTACGCCTAATATCTCGTAAATGTTCTCTGATAGTCACGTGCCTCAGTCATTGTAGCCGGACACAACTGCCATAGCGATATGTATAGCCAGATCACAAATTACTATATGCAATGTTTTTTCTGATCCGGCTCCAAGACTAATTCAGCTCGTCAACTTGTAATTATTCCACAGAATCCGCCGATAGAATCAACCTGTTTCATCCTGAAATATCAAATTATTGTACATTATTGTAGAGGATTAAGAAAAAACACCCTGTAGTCACAGAGTTAAAAAACTTAAGCAGGAAATATTAAATTGCACATATGTAAATGCGGTACTTTGTTTTGTTGCTTATTTTAAGACTCATCTAGGCTGCTGATAAATCGAATATTGCTACCAATGATGCTCAGCTTACAAGTGAACTGCTTATTATATTGAAAAAATGTCAGCTTTGTGTTTTGCTGACATGAGAAATCTAGGAAAGTGAGTCCCCCATACACACTAGACTAATGTCGGATGTACCTGCTGTGAGCAGTCTTTGCCCACAGTCTCATATGTATGGGGGTCTCCCAACTCTCCCCCCCCAAACAGATGACGTTGGGGAAACAAGGATCCGACATGTCCATCTTTGTCCCCTCCAGAGATGTCTGGCAGCAGCTCTCCAGTAGAGGAGTCTGGACAGATATTTTCCTGCTTGTTAGGCAATCCCTGCATGTGTTGTGGCTGTCAAACAACTGCTAGACATGCAGCCGAGGGGACTCAGACATATTTTTCGAGCACGGGGTAGACACTCAGCGAGCACCAGAGCATGCTCCAATAACGCCTTAACCTAGCACTATTCCTAATCATTGCCCTGTGTAAGCATTTCCGCTGATCAAATGATAACCGATTGCATCTTTTGGGTGGCACGGTGGCTCAGTGGTTAATATTGCAGCGCTGGGGTCCTGGGTTCAAATCCCACCAAGGACAACATCTGCAAGGAGTTTGTATGTTCTCCCCGTGTTTGTGTGGGTTTCCTCCCACATTCCGAAGACATACTGATAGGGAATTTAGATTGTGAGCCCCATTGGGGACAGTGATGATAATGTTTGCAAACTGTAAAGCGCTGTGGAATATGTTAGCACTATATAAGGATTATTATTGTTATTTTATTCATATATGTACTCCTTAACATCAGAGTGAGCTCAGGTCTCTTTGTGCCCTGATGGATATGTACATCATGCTTCTATACACAGCTGGGCTCCTCCTGCTAGGATCAGGGCTGTCACTGATTTCATGGTGCTAATGGGTTGCCCGATTGTGGGGTGCTGATGCGTTTTTATGGCAACTAGAGGCATGATAACAGAATTTACCAAACACTACGGCCTATCCGATTCTGCCAGAGGCGTAGTCTGACAGCCTACCTGCCATTTAAACACCAACATGCTAGGTAATGCACTGCACTACACAAGAAGTGCAGTGTGTTCCCTATGTGATTCATAGATGTTAAAGTCCCATTAAGGAGGCTAATAAATATTGAATAAAAAAAGCATAAGAATATTTTTAATTGTTTAAAAAAATTTACAGTATTTTCAAAATGATAGATTTAATCTTGGAAAATAAACATCCTTTAAAAACAAAACATATTTGATATCACCGTGTCCATAACGATGCCTAGTTTATCACCAGAATGCCACAAAAAAAAGCGAAAAAATAATGCCAGAAGTGCCGTTTTTGTTCATCCCGCCTCACCAAAAAATTAAATATTAAATGATCAGAAACTTGTACGTTGCCAAAAATATTGCCGACAAAAGCAACAGCTTAGTATGCAAAAAAAAAATAAACAATATGAGCCATCAGTCTGTAAACAAAAGAATGAAAAAGTTATAGCTGTCAGATTAGTGTGCCAAAAATGCATGCATTTTCATTCAAAAGGTTATTTTCTTGTGCAAAAGTAGCTAAGCATAGAAGATTGTGGGTATCACTGTAATCGTATCGACCTGTATGATAAAACATTACCGTTCTTTATTCTGCGCCGTACTTGCTGTAAGAAAAAATAAAGATGCAAAAAAACAATATAACAATTGCTGAATTTTGTTCATCCAGCATTACAAAAAGTAAAATTGTAAATGCCCCAAAATGTTACCAGTGAAAAATTCAGCTTGGTCTACTAAAAATAAGTAATCATAGAACGGGTCTCACAATATGGCAAACACCCAAAATATGATATTTTTTTTAATGTAAAAATAGTAAACACAAAAGGTCATAATGACTTGCTGAATATGGTTAAAAGGAGCCTCTCACGTCCCAAAAGGCTATTAACCTGCAGCACCATATTGGCCGCGCCTCTATGACTGAAAGCCGGCGGCTGCCGGCAGGAATATAGGTAAGCCGGGTTTCCAATGCAGTGGCTGCACAGCTTTAGAAACCTGCAGATTAACCGCATGTTTGTATGTTAATAGCGTTTTTTGTGACATGACACATTCCCTTTAAATTGCCAATTAAACTGAATAGTGAATAGTATTAAAAATAAGATTTTAAAAAATCCAGAATAACTGTTTCTTTGAACTTTCAGCCTCCCGCAAAGTGTAAAAAAACATGATCATACGCATCAAAAAACAGGACGGCTGAAGACAACCCCCGTAAAAAAACATCTCCTTTGATGGAAAATAGTAAAAGGTATGGCAACACAGTATATATATATATATATATATATATATATGTATATATATATGATGTACAAAAGTCATAAAACATAAAAAGATGACATAAATGTGGTGTTGGCTCAATTGTGGTCACCCACAGAGGAAAGATAATTTTGGGCAGCACGTGAGTAGAGTAAAATCTTCAAAACACAACAGAAATGCTGTTTTTTTTTCCGATATAAAGAGTTAATAAAAGTTTGGTAGTAAGTTACATGTACCCCAAAATGGTACACTGACACATGCAACTCATCTGAAAAACAAGCCATCAACAGATATTTCAATGAGAAAATAAATAACAGTATTACGGCTCTTGCAATAATATTATTGACCAGTGATCTGCCCCTGTAAATGGGGCCATAGGGTTATGATGTGGATCACTGTGTTTTGTCTCTTCAAAGTGCCAAAAATTGCTGAACTGCATGTATATTTCTTAATCGTACCCTGCAATATTTTTTATCTTTTTTTCTCTGCTTACACAACAAACACTGTTCAGAAGGACATTGGGAGGACATCACCAACATCAGCAGAACAACACCCAAAACAATGACTTCAAAAGTGACTGCCTTTGAAATTCATTTGTCCTTTTTGACCCCTGTGTTTACAGTAAGAGGAGACATGAAACAAGTGTATCTCCTGATGTCCCTAAGAGGGCCTGCCCTGAGCTGCTACTGTTTGACTCCTCAAGCAGCGTGACCAAGTGTGGAATGTCATCTCCTCCAAAGGGCAATAGGGGGCACCAAATGTCATTTAGACCCATCTAACTAAAGGAAGGAATAGCAGCAGGAAAACACATCCCATTCTCCTTGTAAACTGATCCCAAATTACAGTCTAAAACAAGGTGAAATTAATTACTGTAAATGACAAAACAGTTAGCAGAGTGTTTATTTTCTCTCCGGGAGTAAGAAATGCCCGGAAGTGGCACAGGGCAGGCTTTTTGTCATTGTTTTCCTTTTCCATATCTATATATATGGTAACTTATTATCTCTTTAAGACATCTTAGAGACGATAAACCATGACAGGAGTCCAAACCGTAACCAAAACTAATAAGTACTCAAGTTATTAACCTCGTTGAAATTTTTAAATGAAAGCTAAGTTGCACCAATATGGCTTCTTTCGCAAGGATGTTCTTGCATCTTTCCCAGACTCTTGAGGGGGTTTCTCAAGACAGCATAAACATAAGCAAGTTTGCAATTGACTTGCTTTTTCTGTCTGCTGACTTTCTCCTGCAGTGAGAGATTACATCTTTTACGTTAGCGGTTTCTGACCTCTAGTGCCAAGAGTGCATAGTAGTTACTATACATTCCAGGAGAGGAGATAACTCTTAACATCCCAGTCAGCTCTCTACAGTAAATTTCTTTTCTATACAGCACTTAGCTGCTTACCTCCCCCTCTTCTCCCTTTACAGTTATAAATCACATGCCACAGCTTTTGCAGTAGGTCTCCTACTCACAGCTCTCTGCTATCTGTCCAGAAGTATGTGCTTGCTCAAAATATCCTGTTATCTCTATGTGTAAATACAGGGATAACAGTGTAGACTCCAAAGAAACCAGAGCTAAAAGTGTTATAGCAGAACTTGTGTTGGGCTTTATAGTTCTACTAATACTACAGTTGTATTCATCAGAACTGTCACTCAAGTATAAGGCAATTGAGAACCTCTGAAGATTATATAAGTAAACATCACCATCTAGTAGCCAGGGTTTTTAAGACCAGGAAAAAAACGAGAGCAAGCAAGAACTACAGAGCAAATCATGAGATTCCTAGAGGGAAGAGATAAGAAGGGACTCCAGGTCATGTGATAGCTGTGTTGTAGTTAAGAATTATCACAAGGACATAGAGAGGGAGGAATTGACAGTTGTACCTGTACCAAGACAGACATGTGAAGCATCTGAGCTGGCTTATAGCCACAAGCACAAGGGAGAGAGAAATCAAGGAGTCAAGGCCTCAGTCTGGAGTAAGGAAGAGTGATATAACAGAGCCAGATCTGAGAGAACCAAGCCAGATCTGAGTGAACGGAGCCAGATCCGAGAAAGCTGACCCAGATCTGAGAGAGCTGAGCCAGAACTGAGAGAGCCAGATCTGAGAGAACCGAGCCAGATCCGAGAGAGATAAGCCGGATCCCATGAGAACTGAGCCAGATCCAAGTGACCTGAGCCTGATCCTGTAAGCGGACAGACAGGAAGCAAACAGGAGGCTAGATACAACAATGAGGACCATCGACCTGAGGCATACAATATGATACAGAGGGGGCAGGGGCCATGCTTCTGAAGATGGAGGTGGCCAGAGTAACACATTGCTGAAGTGACGCAAAAGCAAGAGACTTGTGGCCTATTGGAGCTGCATCTTCCGATAGGGCCTGGGCTGTGCATATCATTGTAAAAAAGTGACAATGGTACTGCCTGCAGGGCAGACTCTGATGCATCATAGACCGGGTGTTAGATAGAAACATTAATACTTATAATAATTATACATTTACTTGCATAGCAGAGCTAAGTTCTCCTTGTACACTGCCCCTATTAGTCAAACAATCAGTAGATTTGGTTTCCAGTACCATCTCTATGCTGATGACACCCAATTATACGCTTCTTCTCCTGACATCATGCTTGCCTTTCTAGAAAACACCAGCGATTGTCTAAACGCTGTGTCTAACATCATGTCCTCACTATATCTGCAACTGAACCTGTCAAAGACTGAACTCCTTAAGTTTCCTCCCTCTACTAATGTACCTATACCCGACACTGCCATTTCCGTGTGTGGTTTCACTATTACTCCCCAGCAACATGCCCGCTGTCTTGGGGGTCATACTTCACTCCGAGCTTTCCTTTGCTCCCCACATTCGATCACTGGCTCGCTCTTGTCATCTGCACCTCAAAAACATTTCTAGAATTCGACCTTTTCTTACTTTTGACTCTGCAAAAACTCTTACTGTTTCTCTTCTTCATTCTTGTCTCGACTATTGTAACTCTCTTCTAATCGGTCTCCCTCTTACCAAACTTTCCCTCCTCCAATCTGTCTTGAATGCTGCAGCCAAGATCATATTCCTCCCCAATCGTTACACCGATGCCTCTACCTTGTGCCAGTCATTACACTGGCTACCCATCCACACCAGAATTCAGTATAAACTTATTACCCTCACCCACAAAGCCCTCCATGGCTCAACACCACCCTACATCTCCTCCCTTGTTTCAGTATACCACCCTACCCACGCCCTCCGTTCTGCTGATGACCTGAGGTTAGCATCCTCAATAATCAGAACCTCCCACTCCCGTCTCCAAGACTTTACACGTACTGCGCCAATTCTTTGGAATGCACTTCCCAGGTCAATACGATTAGTCCCCAATCCCCACAATTTTAAGCATGCCCTGAAAACGCATTTATTCAGACTGGCCTATCGCCTCAACACATTAACCTAATCTATCCCTGTGTGGCACAGCCAAAAGTTTTACCATAACCAGGTTCCCCGCATCATGTTCCCACATGCTTTATGCATCCATTAGCCCTCTGTGTTTGTAATGTTACACACTTAACATTATGGCTGGTCCATACAATCAGGGCAACTGTTACCACCCACCTTTCGTGTCTACCTCTTTCCTCATAGACTGTAAGCTTGCGAGCAGGGCCCTCATTCCTCTTGGTATTTGTTATAATCTATGTGATTATTGTTACGCTGTAATGTCTATTGTCTGTACAAATCCCCTCTGAAATATAAAGTGCTGCGGAATATGTCGGCGCTATAGAAATAAAATTTATTATTATTATTATAAGTTCTTAGAATTGTTGGACAAATCTCTTGACTCAGATTTCACCTAGCATTCACATGGTATGTCCATCCACCCAGCTCTCCTGCTCTCCTGCTGTCTGTCTATGAAGGACACACAGTGCATCACCCAGCTTTGCACATAGACTTGCCTCTGCACCTAGCATTCACATGGTATGCCTTTCAGCTAACCCCAGCTTACCCCAGTGTTATTTATGACCTTGTTTACTCTGGCTTGATCATATACATCTGGTCCACTCTTAATTGTCTGACCAAGAAGAGCAGAGACCACTCCTCTCTGCTTCACACCTGACTGCACTTAGTTGTACATATATTGCAGAGCACAAGTCTGCATAGACTTCAGTCTGCATTGTGATTGCTATAAGTGTGTGCTAGAAGTGTGAAGATTAATTTAAGAATTAAAACCAGAATTGAACCAGAAGGGAACTGAAGGTAACTGGACACAGTCACTGTAAACAATGTTTCTGTTTGTTTTCACTTTCACCCCAATAATCCTTCACTGTCTGCTAATTCCCCTAATCCCTACTCCTAGTAAGGAACTGTTCATCTCTTCTTCAATCCTCCCCATCCACCTCACCTCCGCCTCAAAACTGTTCCTTAACATACAATCCTCTGTCTCCAAACACAGACAGCCCCCTCATGCCCTCTCCTGCTCCCACCTGCTAACACTTTCTCTGCTCCTTCTCACTGCTGGTGATATCTCTCCAAATCCTGGTCCTCCTCACCACATTCCCACAGTCATTTCTACCTCCCATCCACACTCTATCACAACCTTCCGTAACCTCTCCAACCTTATACCCATTCACCCAGCCCCCGCTTCCCCAGTCCCACTAACAGGAGCTCTGTGGAACGCTCGCTCTGTCTGCAACAAGCTTTCCTACATCCATGATCTTTTTGTTACTACCAAACTCTCCTTCCTCGCCATCACCGAAACCTGGCTCACCCCTTCTGACACAGCCTCTCCTGCTGC
Source organism: Dendrobates tinctorius (assembly GCF_039654945.1). Classification (NCBI taxonomy): domain Eukaryota; kingdom Metazoa; phylum Chordata; class Amphibia; order Anura; family Dendrobatidae; genus Dendrobates; species Dendrobates tinctorius. Next base: position 851,548 of record NW_027361874.1, on the reverse strand, counting down.
ACTTTCGTATGGCGGCTTCCACCTTTCTCACACCCCCCGCCCCAGCAGCAAACATGGTGGAGGAGTTGGTTTTCTCCTGTCAGATACCTGCTCCTTCACCCCAATCCCACTGCCACCCTCTGTTACCCTCCCTTCCTTTGAGGTGCACTCTGTGCGCATCTACTCCCCCTCCAACCTCCAACTGGCGGTCATCTACCGCCCCCCAGGGCCAGCCACCACCTTCTTTGACCACTTCACCACCTGGTTACTTCATTTCCTTTCCGCGGACATCCCTACCATCATCATGGGCGACTTCAACATCCCCATTGACACTTCCCTCTCAGCTGCCACTAAACTTCTATCTCTCACTTCCTCCTTCGGCCTCACTCAATGGTCTTCTACAGCCACCCACAAAGATGGCCACACACTGGACCTCATCTTCACCCGCCTCTGCTCCCTATCTAACCTCTCTAACTCACCTCTTCCTCTCTCTGACCACAACCTGCTCACATTCTCTTCCCTCTTCACTCCATGTCTACAATCCCCACCCCACAAACTTTCACACCCTCGCAGGAATCTTAAACACCTTGACCAACACTCATTCTCTGAATCCCTCCTCCCTCTTACAGATATAAGTTCCTTACACAATGCGGATGACGCTGCCGCTCTATATAACACCACAATAGCTGTAGCTTTGGAGTCCGCTGCCCCACTTACACATACCAAAACTCGCAAAATCAACAGACAGCCCTGGCACACCAGCCTGACCAAAGAGCTGAGGCGAGCTTCCAGGGCTGCTGAGCGCAGATGGAAAAGATCCCACTCCAACAAGCACTTCATCGCATTCAAACAGTCCCTCACTACTTTCTAGACCACACTCGCCACAGCTAAACAAACCTACTTCTCATCTCTCATATCCTCCCTGTCTCACAACCCTAAACAGTTATTCAACACCTTCAATTCTCTCCTCCGCCCCCCAGCACCTCCTCCCTCCCCACTCATCTCAGCTGAAGACTTTGCCTCATTTTTCAAGCAGAAAATTGATAACATCAGAGACAGTTTTGGTCAACAACCCCCAGAGCCCTTCCTCCCGACTTCCCAGCCCTCCACCTTCAAAACCAACTTCTCCACCATCACAGAAGATCGACTCTCCACTCTACTCTCAAGATCACATCTCACCACCTGTGCACTCGACCCGATCCCATCCCACTTCATCCCAAACCTCACCACAGTCTTCATCCCAACCCTAACCCATCTCTTCAACCTATCACTAACAACTGGTGTTTTCCCCTCAAGCTTTAAACATGCCTCCATCACACCTATCCTCAAAAAGCCCTCTCTTGACCCATCCTCTGTATCTAGCTATCGCCCTATATCACTTCTCCCATACGCCTCCAAGCTACTGGAACAACACGTCTACCTTGAACTGTCCTCCCATCTCTCTTCTTGCTCCCTCTTCGACCGCTTACAATCTGGCTTCCGGTCACACCACTCCACTGAAACTGCCCTTACTAAGGTCACCAATGACCTCTTAACTGCCAAGAGCAAGCGACACTACTCTGTCCTCCTCCTCCTGGACCTGTCGGCTGCCTTTGACACAGTGGACCATTCCCTATTATTACAGACCCTCTCATCCCTCGGCATCACAGACTTGGCCCTCTCCTGGATCTCATCATACCTAACAGACCGGACATTCAGCGTCTCCCACTCACACACCACCTCCTCACCTCGCCCCCTATCTGTCGGAGTCCCACAAGGTTCAGTCCTTGGGCCCCTGCTGTTCTCTATTTACACCTTTGGCCTGGGACAGCTCATAGAATCTCATGGCTTTCAGTATCATCTTTATGCTGATGACACACAGATCTACATCTCTGGACCAGATATCACCTCCCTACTAACCAGAATCCCTCAATGTCTGTCCACTATTTCATCCTTCTTCTCCACTAGATATCTGAAACTCAACATGGACAAAACAGAATTCATCATCTTTCCCCCATCTCACGTGACCCCCCCTACGAACCTATCAATTACAGTAAATGACTGCCCACTCTCCCCAGTCCCACAAGCTCGCTGCCTCGGAGTAATCCTTGACGCTGATCTCTCCTTCAAACCACATATCCAAACCCTTTCCACTTCATGCCGACTTCAACTCAAAAATATTTCACGCATCCGTTCATTCCTCACCCAATAATCTGCAAAAACCCTAGTCCATGCCCTCATCATCTCTCGCCTTGACTACTGCAACCTCATGCTCTGTGGCCTCCCCTCAAACACTCTCGCACCCCTCCAATCTATTCTAAACTCTGCTGCCCGACTAATCCACCTGTCCCCCCGCTATTCCCCAGCTTCTCCCCTCTGTCAATCCCTTCACTGGCTCCCAATTGCCCAGAGACTCCATTACAAAACCCTAACCATGACATACAAAGCCATCCACAACTTGTCTCCTCCATACATCTGTGACCTCGTCTCCCGGTACTTTCCTGCACGCAACCTCTGATCCTCACAAGATCTCCTTCTCTACTCCCCTCTTATCTCCTCTTCCCACAATCGCATACAAGATTTCTCTCGCGCATCACCCCTACTCTGGAACTCTCTACCACAACATATCAGACTCTCACCTACCATCGAAACCTTCAAAAAGAGCCTGAAGACCCACCTCTTCCGACAAGCCTATAACCTGCAGTAACCACCGATCGACCAAACCGCTGCACGACCAGCTCTACCCTCGCCTACTGTATTATCACCCATCCCTTGAAGATTGTGAGCCCTCGCGGGCAGGGTCCTCTCTCCTCCTGTACCAGTTATGACTTGTATTGTTTAAGATTATTGTACTTGTTTTTATGTATACCCCTCCTCACATGTAAAGCGCCATGGAATAAATGGCGCTATAACAATAAATAATAATAATAATAAAATAATAATCTATTCATACTTTAAATACTTTACTATTCCTTTCCCTTGCTGACTCCTTGATATTGTACCATAGTTACCCAACCTTTCCTATGTTAAGTAAATAAAAAATTTTGGTTCAAGTTACGACTGCGTCTTCATCGTCTGCGCCATTACATCCATGCACGTGTTTACACAAGGAGCCCACCCTGCCAGAAACCAGGCAGTAAGGAGACTGCATTGCTCTGAACTGGTCCAAGAGACAACTTGAGAATACCCCTTTAAAACAATTGTTCACATCATCCAATAAATCTGAAGCTTCAAAACAGATGTTTATGATTTTGTCCCAAAAGTGTTGTCAAAATTGTTACAAATAAGTAAAAGTGCTTTAATACAATTACTATATCTTAAATCCTTTAATGAATGATAATCAATAATTTAACAAATTGATTGGCGCTCATTTAAAGACCCATTATCAATGCAAAAACTGTGTGAAGACACACAATCCGTAATTCATGGCTTCGTAGCATTTGCTACATCTGCTTGCCTGGTTCTAGCCATTAGAAGGACATGCGTTAGGCAATGTGCTGTCTAGTAAACCTAGTTCAATACATAACAACCTGTTTAACAAATGACAGAATGCTATACCCAATTCACAGAGCCGAGTAGAAAGTGAAGGTTGGAATTATTACAGCCAAGGTCTTTGCAAGATACATGGTATTTACAGTAAAAAAAAAAAAAGAAAGAGGAAACCCCTTTTAAGGCTCTTTGACGGTTAAACGAAAGTGTCTATACTTAAGTTGAATTTTCCTGATATGTACACTTCACGAACGAGGCAAACACGCACGCGAACAAGCTCATTCCACTTTTTGTTTAGCTTATAACATTGTAATTGTCGAATGATATACACCTTAACAGAATGTTCTTTTCGCTGAAATGTTTTAGAATACATACACAATTTATAGACAATACTTCTTAAGACCTAAGAAGGTCACTCGTAAAAACCTTCTTTTCGATACACCATGCCTTTCTTCTCCATGAGCACAAGTGCAGAGAGATATTTACTTTCAACGTCAGCCAAGCATTTATGTCAGGCCAGTGATGCAAAGGTGCTAATCCAAATCTTACGGTGCATGAAAGCCAACTGTTCGGATTTCATTCTCCAACCTTTGATTTTACGTATTGTCTAAGGAGACTGTGTTGATGGGGTCATCCCTACTTAGGGATGCACTTTGTGAAAGGGATACAGATGAGAAATGAGTCACGCCAAAAATACATTTTGTGGGTTTGTTTATTTAGAATTTTGTTGAACTTTACAAATTGAATAAAATTGGAGACCGAAGACAGGAAAATATGAGGACAAACACCAACGTCAACACATAATGTGCTAGCGCTAAAGCTACAGTTGAAAAGATGGATACATGAGTAGCTTAGAAAGTTTAGATATTTGTTATTGAAAAAGCAGTTACCTATTGCTCTATTAAAAGGGGTTGCTTAATTTTCAAAAATGCATTTTACTATAATATTAGGGGTTAATTTGGGTTACTAGAGGTGTTTCTGCTGTTCCAGACCCTCACCTATAAACTAGAGTGGAACGAGGGCCAATATAGAGGCAATTCACAGACTACCTGAGAATGACAGATTTGGAACTCACAAATCAACAGTAAGTTTGGGACACTAGGCTAATGGTGAATTGAAAACTGCAATACTGACTGTCTAAATAGTTCTTATAATACATATACAGTTAGGTCCAGAAATACTTGGCCAGTGACCATATTGTCGTCATTTGGGCTCTAAGTGCCGCTTTTTTAACCCCTTAACGTCCATTGACGGAATACCGCTGCGTGTTTATAGGGTAGTTCAGTGCCGACAGCTGTCTGTGACAGCTGAGAGGCACGGCAACGGGTGCAGGAACCCATGCCGTCGGTCCCTGCACCCAGATCCCTGTGATTAGTCAATCACAGAAGAATAGAAGAATCCAGGATATCTATAAACAGAAAGATAGTGAGGAAACACTTAGCTAACCTAAATGAATTCAAGTCTCCAGGTCCAGATGAATTACACCCCAGAGTACTGAAGGAGATAGCAGAAGAAATTTTTGAACCCCTCTCCATAATCTTTGAAAATTCTTGGAGAACAGGAGAAGTGCCAGAAGACTGGAGAACAGCAAATGTTGTTCCTATCTTCAAAAAGGGGAAGAAGGTGGACCCAGGCAACTATAGGCCGGTGAGTCTGACTTCTATACCAGGAAAGATCTTTGAACAAATTATTAAACAACATGTATGTCAATACCTGGATAAGAATGAAGTGATTAAACAGAGTCAGCATGGGTTTGTAACTAATAAGTCATGTCAGACTAACTTAATTTCCTTCTATGACGGTATCACTGATTGGGTGGATCAAGGAAATGCTGTAGATATAGTATATCTTGACTTCAGCAAAGCATTTGACAAAGTCTCTCATACAATCCTTATTGAAAAAATGACTAAGTATGGAATGGACAAGGCAACTGTTAGGTGGATTCATAACTGGCTTAGTAATCGGACCCAAAGAGTGGTCGTAAATGGCTGCACATCCAGTTGGAAGAATGTCTCAAGTGGGGTACCACAGGGCTCTGTCCTGGGCCCTGTATTGTTCAACATCTTTATCAACGATTTAGATGAAGGAATTGAGGGTAAACTGATTAAATTTGCTGATGACACAAAGCTAGGAGGGATAGCTAATACTAGAGAAGAGAGAGAGAGGATTCAAAAAGATTTAAATAAACTGGAGAAGTGGGCAGCAACTAACAGAATGGTTTTTAACAGGGAGAAATGCAAAGTACTACATCTGGGCAATAAAAATGAAAAAAGCATATATAGAGTGGGAGGAATAGGGCTAAGTGACAGCACATGTGAAAAAGACTTGGGTATACTAATAGATCACAGACTGAATATGAGTCAACAGTGTGATGCAGCAGCAAAAAAGGCAAATGCAATTCTAGGATGTATTAACAGAAGCATACAGTCTAGATCACGTGAAGTCATTATTTCCCTCTACTCCTCTTTGGTCAGACCTCATCTGGAATATTGTGTCCAGTTTTGGGCACCACATTTTAAAAAAGACATCAACAAACTGGAGCAAGTTCAGAAAAGAGCGACCAGAATGGTGACCGGTCTGCAAACCCTGTCTTATGAGGAAAGGTTGCAGGATTTGGGAATGTTTAGTTTGCAAAAGAGAAGACTGAGAGGAGACTTAATAGCTGTCTACAAATATCTAAAGGGCTGTCACATTGTAGAAGGATCAACTTTATTCTCATTTGCACAAGGAAAGACTAGAAGCAATGGGATGAAACTGAATGGGAGGAGACACAGATTAGATATTAGAAAAAACTTTTTGACAGTTAGAGTGATCAATGAGTGGAACAGGCTGCCACGAGAAGTGGTGAGGTCTCCTTCAATGGAAGTCTTCAAACAGAGGCTGGACAGACATCTGACTGGGATGATTTAGCGAATCCTGCTTTGAGCAGGGGGTTGGACCAGATGGCCCAGGAGGTCCCTTCCAACTCTACGATTCTATGATTCTATGATTCACTGACCGATCACAGCATAACCGCGCAGCTGCTGAAATATCAGCACCTCCCACCCGGTCAGAGCAGGAGCTCAGTGCTGCCAGTGGCTAAGCGTCTGCACTAACAGCCAGGAGCGATGTCCACGCCGACCCTGGCTGTTAACCCCCTAATTGCTGTGATCGAGCACAATCGCAGTGTTCAGGAGGGAGGCAGAGGGTCGGGAGCTCTCTTTGTCTTCAAATCGTCGTTCCCGCAACGTCATCGGGGGGGCCCGATCGTTGCTGTGGTGACCCGGGGTCGTCATGATGACCCCCGGGTCATCAAGCTACGGAAAGCCTCTAACACCATGCTCACAGCATGGTGTCAGAAGCTTTCAGTATAGGTATAATGCACTGCAATACTAGTGCATTGCAATGTATTATACCTGCAACCAAAGTGTAAAAAGTGAAAGTCCCATAAAGGGACAAGGTAAAAAAGAAAACTTAAAAAAAAAAAATGTAAAAAAATATAAAAAAATAATAATAATAATAATTATAAAAATCCACTAATAAATACACATTTCTATGGCAAGAAAAATTAAATAAACTAAGAAAGTACACATGTTCAGTATCGCCGCATCCGTAAAAATCTGATCTATAAAAGTGTCACACTAGTTAACTCCTTCAATGAACGCCGTAAAAAAAAGACAAAAAAATTAGCAAATTATGCTTTATCATCATACCGCTTGGAAAAAGTGGAATAAAAAGTAATCAAAAAGACTAATGTAAATAAAAATAGTATCACTGAAAATGCCATCTTATCCCGCAAAAAACAAGTCGCCATACAGCTCCATCAGAGAAAAAATATAAAAGTTATAGCTCTCAGAATAAAGCAATGCTAAAATAATTATTTTTTCTATAAAAGTTTTTATTGTGTAAAAACGCCAAAACATAAAAAGGATATAAATGTGGCATCGCTGTAATCGGACTTACCCGAAGAATAAAGCTGCCTTACCAATTTTACCACATGCAGAACGGAGAAAAAAAAACAATTACTGAATTGCTGGTTTTTGTTTATTCTGCCACCACAAAAATCGGAATTGAAAGTGATCAAAAAATGTAATGTGCCCGAAAAAGGTGCCAATAAAAACATCAGCTCGTACCACAAAGAACAAGCCATTACATGACTCTGTGGGACAAAATATGGAAAAGTTATAGCTCTCAAAATATGTCGATGCAAAAACTTCTTACAAAAAAACACATCTTTTAGTGTGTGTGTAGGGAGATGGATCGGGCTGCGAGATGGATCAATTTGTTTGGCGGCAGACTGTTCAAAAAGAAGATTGTACATGTTCTTTACCGAAACGCTCGCCTGTGGAATGGCGAGCAAAAGAAGAGGAGGAGTGTAGGGAGATGGACCAGTCTGCAGTTACCTCTCTCGTGTCAGGGCCAGAACTATTGGAACTGTCACCATTATTACCGGGGGGAACACTTTCTGACATGGACAGAGCTGTGCACCTGTCTGAAGGGGGCGGGTCTGTAATAAAAAGGACGGAGTGCAGGAAAGCAGGGTCTTTGGCAGGAGGACTGAATGCACATCAGAAGGTTTACCCACTCTCTGCAGCACAACATCGTCAGACCAGGCTGCACGATCTTTGTTCACTGAACGTACAGACGGACTGTGAGCAGCTCGTGTCAGTAGGCCCGCACACCTCGCACCCGGAGGAGACATCCAGCACCGCTCCGCTGACTTCAGGTAGTGCCCGCTAAGGGCCCCATTAGGGAAATCACCCCGAGCCGTCCAGTACTTCACCAGGCCTCGCTGTTGGGCACATTCCACCTACAGCGGTGCAGCAGATGCCTCCGCTACAGAGACCCCTTCATGGACTTCACCACTCCGCCTAGGAAAGCCAAGATACATCGCGGCTGTCAGGAGACAGTGCCTCACTTTCCTCAAGGACAAGGCAAGAGACCTCACGTATCACCTACGGCGCCACTGCGGAATCTCCAAGTCTCCGTGTCCTGAGAAAATCAGACTGATAAGTTTACCCTTTTGTTGAACATTGATTCACCTTTTGAGCTTCATTCCCCTTATCTCCCTTATCCTTTCCCTGCAAGGAGTATTTCCTGTAATAAACACCTGTTAACTGTTGATCTGCCTCCTGCTTGTCACTGCATACCGCATACCTGCATGGCTCTACACTTGGCGTAGTTGGCAGGATGCAGTCTAACAGCACGGAGGCGGCAGATCAAGCAGTTGGGGGTGGCCCCAGGTCCAGTATTTCCCTAGGGGCAATGTTGAACAACCTACCTAAGTTCATGGGGAATAATACTGTTAGCAGCGGATTAATCAGCGTAACATCCAGAGTCAGCAACACAGAATGTAGATTTATTCATATCCAGGTTGAGCAGCTTACAGCATGAAATGTGATCCGTCTGGTATCTGCTGTGGCTTGCAGCATGGGAGCATTACAACAACAAGAAAGGAAGAGAAGGAGGGGGCATCCTGTCTGTTTTTTTTTTTTTGTCACTGAACTTTGTTAACAATCTCACAATATGCACAATATATAAAACAGTACAGTAGTAGTTGTTGCAGTACATACAGATCAATATGCATTATTCCAACACCCCCACTCAACAACTACTTATCCTCTTAGTCCCAGTGTGGTTCTCAATTCTTGGAACCTAGCTTGTGGCAATGGCTTTGTCATAATGTCAGCTGCCATCTTATCAGTTTCACTATAGACGAACTGAATTATGCCACGATCTATCAAATCCCATAAATGATGATGTCTGATGTCAATGTGCTTGGTTCTAGCACTGATGTTTTCACTGCATGCAAGTTTAATGCATCCTTGGTTCTCCTCATAAATCACCGTCGGCTGAGTTCACGGTGTGATAAGATCATCCATCAATTGTCTTAGCCAAATGACCTCCTGGCTTGCATAGGCTGCGGATACATACTCCGCTTCTGTGGATGACAAGGCAACAGACACTTGTTTCCTACTAGATCAGGAGATTAAACTTTCTCCAACTTTAAACAAGTATCCGCTTGTGGTTTTACGATCATGCGAATCACCAGCCCAATCTGCATCTACATAGCCGGTGAGTTCTAGATCTCCCGTTGCAGACAGCTTTAAATTTACATCTTGCGTTTCTTTTAAATATCGGAGAAGTCTCTTAACAGCATTCCAGTCTCTTTGGCGTGGTTTTTCCACATATCTGCAAAGGATTCCAACTGTTGTTGTGATATCCGGTCGAGTCATAGTTGATGCCCCCACTGCCTGACGATATTTCTCATTGTTTGGCAACAGGTCATCTTCTCCTTCCAGCTTCAGGTAGGATGGTTCCATTGGGGTTGATATACCTTTGGCTTCTGACATTCCAAACTGATTCAGAATCTAATTAATTTTTGCACTTTGGTTTAGAAGAAAACTTCCTCTCTCTGGATTTGGATTCCTAGATAATATGTCACATTTCCAAGGTCTTTCGTTCAAAATGCTGGTTCAGAATTTCAGCCATTTTTCCTAATTTCTGCGTCTTCCTGATGAACTACAATCACATCGTCCACATATAAGAGAATATACATCCACTTTCCATCTGTATATTTTGTGTATAAGCATGGATCCGCTTGACCTCTTTTGAAACCTTCTTCCAACAAGACCTTATTCATCTTGGTATTCCATTCTCTTGCTGATTGCTTAAGACCATAAAGGGATTTTTGTAGTTTGCAAACAAGATTATCTTCACCCCCTTTTACATAACCTTCAGGTTGAGTCATGTATAAGTCCTCCTCAATGTCACCATTTAAAAAGGCAATTTTTATATCCAAATGTCTGACATTCATCTTTTGTACAGCAGCTACAGCTAACAAAGCTCTGAACGCGGTCTGTTTAGCGACTGGAGCAAACGTAGCATCGTAATCTTCGCCATACTTTTGAGAATATCCTTTTGCCACCAACCTTGCTTTAAATCTGTGGACTTTACCTTCAGAGTCATATTTGGTTTTGAAGACCCACTTGCACTTGATTGCATTTTTGCCCTGTGGCAGCTTGGTGAGTTTCCAAGTTTGAAGTTGATGAAGCGATTTGATTTCCTCATTAGCAGCATTGATCCACTTTGTTCTTTCATGGACAGGTAGTTCTTGCATTTCATCCCATGACTGCGGCTCTGATTCAGGTAGTGACTTGACTATGTAGGATAGACGTTTAGATGGTATGCCTCTGTTTGATCTTGAAGATCTCCTGATTTCAGATTCACCTGATTTTTCTGTTGTTCCTTCAGTGGTTGAAGAATCCAGCCAGACCTCTACATCCTCCTTGTTATTGTCTTGTAATTGTGACTTCAGCTGGACTACTGGCGTGATTTCACAAAACTTGGGGGACATAAAGTTCTCATCAATCACTACATCTCTACTTATTGTGACCTTGTTTGCTTCTGGGTGTAGAATCCTATAACCTTTCTGGGTTTCACTGTAGCCTACCAGGATCCCTTCCTTAGCGTGAGATTCCCACTTAGTTCGCCTTTCTTTGGGAACATGTACAAGCGCTTTACTTCCGAATATTCTTATATGATGTAGTTTTGGCTTTCTGCAGTTCCATTGCTCAAACGGAGTTTTCTCTGTAGCTTTACCTGGTAGTCTGTTCTGAAGATAGCAAGCTGTCATGATTGCTTCACCCCAATATGCTGTGGGCAGATTTGCATCAAACAACATACTTCTTCCACTTTCACAGAGTGTTCGGTTCCTTCTTTCCGCGACACCATTTTGCTCAAGATTGTACGGTACAGTGGTCTGAAATAGGATTCCATTTTTCTTTAAAATGCTCTGTGTCTCATTACTTGTGTATTCAGTCCCATTATCTGCACGTAGAATCTTTGGCATTCTCCCAAATTTATTATATACCTCAGCTAGATATACTTCAAGTTTCTCTGGAACTTCTTTCTTGCTGTGAAGCAGATGGACAACTGTATATCTTGAATGATCATCAATAAATGTGAGAAAATATCTCTTCTTCCCAGGAGTCTGAGTGCTCATTGGACCACAGACATCTGTATTTATTAAATCTAGTGTCTGTTCTGTTCTTGTAGTACTTCTCTTAGGAAAAGCTTTTCTAGACATTTTCCCTTTGATGCAGCTAGTACATTTCATTATCTGGTTACATAGATCAATTGTAATGTCCTCAGCTAGTTGCTTTTGAGCTAACTTCCTTATTGCTTCTGGGTCTATGTGTGCTAGGCGCCTATGCCATACATGAATGCAGTTATTGTGCCTTTCTTCCTGAGCAGTGTACACACACTCTTTGCATTTAAGCTGGTAAAGTTCATTTGTGATTTTTCCTTCTGCTAGTGTGTGGCCCTCTTTTGAGATGATGCAGCTATCATGCTTAAATGTAACTTCATTTCCTTGTTTTGTGAGTTTCTTCACAGATAGTAAATTACTCTCAAGACTAGGCACATAGAGGACATCTTTTACTGGGATCTTCTTTCTTTGTGTTGGTGAGATTTGACAATCAATATAACCATCTCCTATACCTTGTGAAGTCATATACTGACCATTAGCCATAATCACTTTCTCTGACTTACTTTGGTTAAGCTTAGAAAAGAAGTCCCTGTTATTAGTCATGTGACTAGTTGCTCCAGAGTCTATACACTATGCATGCTTTGATGTATTTACACTGACAGTAAATGCAGTTTCAGTATTCACATTATCATTTTCTGCAGACACAGCACTTTTAACCCTTTGAAGACTGCTTTGCTTTTTCAGCTGATTCATTCTAGCTTTCCAGACTCTGCAGTCGGCTTTCAAATGTCCTGATTTCTTGCAAACAAAACATTCACGTGTTTCTTTTTGGTGGTTTCTGTTATCATTTAGATTTTGTGTCTGTAAAGCAGATTCTGCATTGCACGTCCTGCTGTTTACACCTTCCGCTTTCCGCTTATATTCATCTATGAGCTTCCCTCTGACATACTCCAATGTAAGCTCATCATCTGGGCGCGCATCTAGTGCGGTTACAAGCGTGTCATAGTTTTCTGGAAGACCACTAAGCAGTAATGCGGCTACACGAAAGTCCTTCATATCTTCCCCAATGCCTCTAAGGCGTTCTACAATCTCTAAAATGCTTGTTATGTAGTCCTGCATATCCTGGCCATTCTGTAGTTTAGACTGGTACAATTTTCTCATGAGATAAAGTTTATTGCTTAAATTTATCCTCTCATGCACTTTTTGCAGCTGCTCCCACATTTCCCTTGCAGTTTCACTTTTACACACATGCACAATCTGATCATCATCTATACTGAGTGATATGGTACTTTGTGCTTTCTGATCCATCTCTATCCACTCCTGTGATACTGGGTCAGGTTTAGGCTCCTGTGTATATTTCCACGTACCTTCTCTTATCAACAGCATTTTCACTTTGAATTTCCAGGATTGATAATTCTGGTTAGTGAGACTTAGTACTGTAAACTTCATGGAGTTGCTGCTGCTGGTGGCCATCTTTGCTGTCTTCCTTTCTTTTCTTTTCTCTGTGCTCTGGGGATCTGGGACTCTAGGACTCTGGGCCCATAACCTGTTAGCAGCGGATTAATCAGCGTAACATCCAGAGTCAGCAACACAGAATGTAGATTTATTCATATCCAGGTTGAACAGCTTACAGCATGAAATGTGATCAGTCTGGTATCTGCTGTGGCTTACAGCATGGGAGCTTTACAACAACAAGAAGGGAAGAGAAGGAGGGGACATCCTGTCTGTTTTTTGTTTTTTTTGTCACTGAACTTTGTTAACAATCTCACAATATGCACAATATATAAAACAGTACAGTAGTAGTTGTTTCAGTACATACAGATCAATATGCATTATTCCAACAAATACCATGTTATGAAGCTGGACTGAATGCATAAGGGGGATGATGAGAATGCACCCCATGACACCTGCACTAGAGGCCGAGTTGGCCATAATGGCGTTAGATGGAGAAGCTAGAGACTCAGTCATGCTATGACCCCCTAGAAAACGGGACACCTTTAAAAAGGTGCTGCAAATTTTGGAGGAGACCCCACAGACATAGGGGAATTGAGGATGCGTCTGTTTAGTCAAATGCAGAGGAAGGGGGAGACTGTGACTCAGTATATGAATACTCTTCAGGAGTTATACACTGCCTTCGTTAGAAAAGACATCATAGGCATAGGCCCTACTGATGTAATTTTGTGGGATCAGTTGGTGACGGGCTTGCGAAATGCGCTGACCAAACAGGCCCTACGGGAACGCTTGTGGGTAAACCCGCACTTGTCTTTTTCTGAGGTGGGAAGTGAAGCGCGCACATGGGAACAAGAGCAGGGGGTGACAGTCCCGATAGGAAAGGTCCAGAGCGGAGAGGTATCTGTAAACAAAATCACTGAACCCCAATGGGTGGAAGAATTGCGGAAAGAACTTCAAGATATTAGAGGGGAGTTGGCTGAGGTTAGGAAGTCTGGGGGTACCCCGAGTCCGCCTGGGGGCAGAGATGACCCAGTCCTTTGATGGGAACCAAGAATGTTCCGTCGACAAAGGACCCTCACCTGCTTTAATTGTGGAGAGATTGGACATTTGGCTAGAGAGTGTCCCCATCGAGTCCGGCTCCAACAACATCGTCCGTTAAACTAAAAGGCTCCGAGCCTGGGGGACTCCGCCCGGAGCCTGAACAGTCACAAGGGAGTAGTAGAAGTACAAGTCCCACAAATCTAGTCTCAACATGCCCTTTGGTCTGGGCCGAAATGGACGGTCGGGCAGTACGTTGCCTGGTGGATACTGTCTCGCAGGTGACTACTATACCTGAAGCCTATTTTCTTCAACATTTTCCTGAAGCCCGGCGGCCTGAGTGGGGCCCAGTAATAAAGCTGACAGCTGCTAATCAGCTAATCACCTGCCCATTCCAGGATTGGTGTGGATGCAGATAACGATTTGTGGCAAGGATCTGGGACGAAAGGGTGTGGTGTTGACCCATGGAGAAATGAGTAGCGGACACTCGGTCACCCTGGGGAGGAATGTTTTTAAGGAGTTCGGGAGCCTTCTCATCAGTGAACCTTCTGATGGAATCCTGTTGCAGTGGAGCCCGCATACTCACCAGAGAAGAGTGTTCCAGCAGTTAATGCATGTAGCTCAGGCTCAGGAGTCCTCCAATGATGGGGGAACGTTAGGAAAAGTGATTGTTCCAGCTTCAACCAAACTCGTTCTGTCGCCAGGGCAGGCCATTCTACACCTGACTGTCCAGGAGCGCATACCACTGGAAGGAGTAGAGATCCAAATTGATCTTTCTATCCCAGAACAACTACCTCCTGGACTTCTGGTGGCCCATTCGCTGGCCATAGTTCGTGATGGAATGGTCACAGTGCGCTGTGTCAACTTAGGAGAGCACGACATTTCTGCCAGGACTTAAGTAGCTCAGATTAGGGGTATGCCCGAATAAGTGATACCACATCAGGCTGTGCAAATGACGGTAAAGCAGGATGACCCTTGGACAGTGGCGGCAGAGCCCCAGCATATACAGGAAGGACAACAGATATTGAAACAGATGCGGGCTGAGTTATCCGAACTGACTTCGTCACAGGTCCAGCAAGTGGAGTCTCTATTAGGACGATATAGGAATGTATTCGCACGTCATGAGGATGATTTTGCCTGCACCACCGCTATCACACATGAGATACCAACAGGGAATGCCACGCCCATAAGGGAGCAATACTTACAAATCCTTCCCCAAATGTACCAAGAGGTGAAAAGTATGCTTAGCCAGATGCTGCAGAAGGACGTCATCAGGGAAAGTAAGAGTCCATGGGCTAGTGAAGAAAAAGGATGACACACTACCATTTTTGTGTGGATTATCGTAAGCTAAAATGCCTGTACCGTAAAAGATGCATACCTGCTACCCAGAATTGAAGAATCCTTGTCGGCATTGGGGAAAGCCAAATTCTTTTCAACCTTAGACCTGGCCAGCGGATACTGGCAAGTGCCAATGTCAGAGCAGGATCGGCCCAAGACAGCCTTTATATTCCCAATGGGTCTATATGAATTCAATCAGATGCCGTTTGGGTTGACTACCGTTCTTGGAACATTTCAACGGTTAATGGAAAGGTGCTTAAGTGATTTAAATTTCGAGGCTACACTCATGTATCTGGATGACATTATCATTTATGTCGCTGCCTTCGAGGATCATCTACTCAGACTAGAACAGCTGCTAATCAGCCTTCAGAGACACAGGCTAAAGGTGAAACCCCAGAAATGTCATTTGTTCTGCACCCAAATTGAGTACCTGGGCCATGTTGTCTCTGCTGAAGGAGTAATGCCGTCCCAGGAAAAAATTGCTGTGGTGCAGGACTGACCCACGCCGGAAACGGTGAAAGATGTCCGGGCCTTCATGGAATTGACAGGGTACTACTGGCGTTTTGTGAAGAATTTTGCTCGCATAGCGAATCCACTGCAGGAACTTTTAAAGGGAGTGCCCTCAGGAGCAAAAAAACGGACTATCCGTTGGGGAGAATGTCAGGAAAAGGCCTTTCAAGATCTAAAGAAGGCACTAACGGACAAGCCAGTATTGGCTTACGCGGACTTTTCGGAACTATTCATCCTCCACACTGACGGAAGTTTGCATGGACTTGGGGCTGTGTTGTCACAGATACAGGACAGAAGAGAGAGGGTGATTGCATACGCGAGTCGGTCCCTTCACGATTCCGAATGAAATCTGGACAACTACAGTTCCTTTAAGTTAGAGCTGCTGGCATTGGTGCGGGCTATAACAGAGAGGTTGGCAAAGTACGTTTCTGGGTCTGAAGTATTAGTGTGGACCGACAAGAATCCACTGGCACATCTGGAAAATGCTAAGCTGGGAGCTCTGGAGCAACGATGGGTAGCCAGAATGGAAACTTTTCGGTATAAAATCGCTTACAAAAGAGGGGCTGAGAATACCCATGCTGACGTCTTATTCAGTATGAAACATGCGAGACCTGGTCAAAGTAGGGATGAGGAATTAGAAGATGAGGAAGCCACCAAGTACGTGGACTCTGCCAGGACGGTGGTAGCTATGCAGGAGCAGACGCAGGTGCAGGCTTGGGAAGGTATCTTGGGATGAATGTGTGATGAGTGGGTCTGGTTACAACAGGAAGATGGAGAACTTGGACTAATGAGACAGTGGGTACATCAAAGAAGCTTCCCAGTCTAGAGGAAAGAAATGCTCTCTCTTCAGAGACCCTACGGATTCTTCGGCAATGGGAACATCTCTAAATGAAAAATGGGTTGTTGTACCGGAAAGTCCAATTACAAAAGGAGTTAGAAGTCACCTGGCAGGTGGTAATTCCGAAGACGCTGCTACCCAAGGTGGCCACCGAAGCACATGAAAAGGGAGCACATTTTGGTCTGGAGAAGATCTTTCAGTGGTTGCAATGGTTCGTTTACCATCCTAGACTAAAGGCTGTAGTGGAATAGACTTGTAGGCTCCACAGAACTTGTGAGTTGGCAAAACCTCCAGAAGAGAGAGCTCCCATCCAAACTATCATGACATCTGCCCCTCTGGAACTATTAATGATAGACTATGTGACCATTAGGCCAGCTCATCGGGGATGTCTAGTAATGGTGGACCACTTCACGAAGTTCGCCGTTGTGACCCCGACTTGAGATGAGACTGCGGAATCCACCGCACATGCCATCTGTAAAATTTTGTCCAGATCTACGGGTGTCCGAAGCGTATCCATTCAGATCAGGGGGCCTGCTTCCTAGAGAAAGTGATGGAAGAACTACACTGGATGTACTGAATTGAAAAGTCTCGCACCACAACATACCACCCTCAGGGAAGCAAAGCCTGTGAATGGTTCAACTGGACTTTAGTTCAAATGCTGAGAACTCTGGAAGAAGACCAGAAGGCCCGATGGCCTGAGTACGTTGCAGAACTGGTGTGGGTGTACAATAATCGGGTACACCGGACCACCGGATATACCCCATACACCCTACTGTTTGATCGTGCAGGGAAAGGGATCACCAAGCTGGAACTAGACCCTGAGTGGGTCTACCCACGATGGACGGGGGTGTCCACCTGGGTCCAAGAACATCGACATCGCCTACAGACTTTACATCGCTTGGTGCAGACCAGATTTCAGCAGTTGGAGCATGCAGAATGAACTCCACTACGAGGAACAGGTCTCCAAATTGGCGACCGTGTATTAATGCGAGAAAAACGCCCTCAGGACAAACTGGAGAACCGGTGGGAAAAAAATACATTACATATCGGATAAGACGGCAAATCAACTCTGAAGGTCCTGTATACGAAATTCAGCCCGAGGGAGAAGAGAATCACACTATTTGAGTGGTCCATTGGAATATGCTTCAGCCCTGTCAGTCAAAAGATCCTGTTGAATGGGAAGAAACCACAAACGCCCCTGAAATATCTCCCCCAGTTGTCGTGGAATGTGAAGAAGAGGATGAGTTTGAGCAGCCACCTGAAGATTTACAGAAAGAACCAGCACCTGAGGTCCCCTAATAAATTGTTCCAGTAGAAGATGAACCACTGTCCCCCACTCTTATGCAACCTGACTCGACTACTATAGGTGACTCCTCTACTCCTTCTAACTTACAGCACTCTGAGTGAGCCACCGCTGGAATACACCCAAGCGCTACAATCAGGATCAATTTGTTTGGCGGCAGACTGTTCGAAAAGAAGATTGTACATGTTCTTTACCGAAATGCTCGCCTGTGGCGAGCAAAAAAAAAAGGGGGAGGGTAGGGAGATGGACCAGTCTGCAGTTACCTCTCTCGTGTCAGGGCTGGAACTATTGGGACTGTCACCATTGTTACTGAGGGGAACACTTTCTGACATGGACAGAGCTGTGCACCTGACAGAAGGGGGCGGGTCTGTAATAAAAAAGATGGAGCGTGGGAAAGCAGGGTCTTTGGTGGGAGGACTGAGTGCACATCATAAGGTTTACTCACTCTCTGCAGCACGACGTCATCAGACCAAGCTGCACAACCTTTGTTCACCGAATGTACAGACGGACTGTGAGCGGCTCGTATCAGTAGGCCCGCTCAACTCGCACCCGGAGGAGACATCCCGCACTGCTCCACTGACTTCAGGTGGTGCCCGCTACAGGCCCCACCAAGGAAGTCACCCCGAGCCGTCCAGTACTTCACCGGTCCTCGCTGCTGGGTATGTTCCACCCGCAGCGGTGCAGCAGATGCCTCGGCTACAGAGACCCCGTTCAGGGACTTCACCACTCCGCCTAGGAAAGCCACGATACATCGTGGCTGTCAGGAGACAGTGCCTCACATTCCTCCAGGACCAGGCAAGAGACCTCACGCGTCACCTATAGTGCCACCGCGGGATTTCCAAGCCTCCATCTCCTGAAAACATCAGACTAAGTTTACCCTTTTGGTAGAACAGTGGTTCACCTCTTTAGCTTCAATCCCCTTATCTCCCTTATCCTCTCCCTGCAAGGAGTATTCCCTGTAATAAACTCCTGTTAACTCTTCATCTGCCTCCTGCTTGTCACTGCATCCCGCGTACCTGCATTGCTCTACATGTGACAGAAGCGAAACATAAAAAAGGATATAAATCTGGTATCGCTGTATTCACACCGACCCGAAGAATAAAGTCGCCTATTCACACTTATACCGAACGAGGAACGGCGTAAAAAATAAAACCAATTCTTCACCTTTTGCGGATTTGTTCATTCTGCCTCCCAAATATCGCAGTAAGGCGATCACAGTGGTTTACCCCCACATATGGAGTATCAGCATACTCAGGACTAATTTCACAACAACTTTTGGTGTCCAATTTCTCCTTTTACCCTTGGGAAAATAAAAAAAAATTGGGGCAAAAATATCATTTTTGGTGGAAAAAATCTGATTTTTTTATTTTCACTGCTCCACGTTATTAACTTCTGTGAAGCACTTGGGGGTTCAAAGTGCTCACCACACATCTAGAAAAGTTCCTTGGGGGGTCTAGTTTCCAAAATGGGGTCACTTATGGGGGTTTCCACTGTATACATACATCAGGGGTTTTCCAAACGCGATATAGCGTTCGCTCTCGATTCCATCCAATTTTACATTCAAAACCTCAAATGGTGCTCCTTCCCTTCCGAGCCCTGTCATGCGCCTAAAGAGTGATCTTCCTCCGCACATGGGGTAGAGGTGTACTCAGGAGAAATTGCACAACAAATATTTGGTTTGTTTTCTCCAGATACTCTTGACAGAATAAAAAAAAATTGTGTCTGAAGTAAAATTTTTGTGAAAAAAAGTTAAATGTACATTTTTTCCTTCCACATTGCTTCATTACTTGTGAAGCAACTGAAGGGTTAATAAACTTTTTGAATGCGTTTTTGAGCACCTTGAGTGGTGCAGTTTTTAGAATGGTGACTTTTTTGGGTATTTTCTGTCATATTGACTCCTCAAAGTGACTTTTAATGGATTTGTAAATTTTGTTGAAAAAATGAGAAATAGCTGGTCAAATTTTAACCCTTATAACTTCCTAACCAAAAAAAATGATGTTTCAAAAATTGTGCTGATGTGAAGTACCATAGACATGTGGGAAATGTTATTTATTAACTACACAATGCTCTGATTTAGGGGCAGAAAAATTAAATGTTTGAAAATTGTGAAATTTTCTAATTTTTTGCCAAATTTACATTTTTTTCACAAATAAACAAGAAATTTTGAAGAAATTGTACTTCTATCATAAATTACAATATGTCACGAAAAAACAATCTCAGAATCAGTGGGATACGTTGAAGTGTTCCAGAGTTATAACCACATAAAGTGACAGTGGTCAGATTTCAAAAATAAGGCCTGGTCATTAACCTACAAAGTGGCTTGGTTCTTAAGGGGTTAAGGTTTAATTAAAGCGTTTGAATAAAAATCTCCTGTGAAAAGTTTACAAATTGCAACAGTTTTTTTTTATAAAACCTCCTCATTTCAGGGGCTCAAAAGTAATTGGACACATTAATGTTACTATAAATACAATGTACATTTATAAGATTTTGTAGAGATTCCTTTGCAAGCAATGACTGCCTGAAGTCTGGAAGCCATGGACGTCACAAACATTGGGTTTCCTCCTTTGAGATGCTTTGCCAGGCCTTTACTGCAGCTGACTTCATTTGTTGCTTGTTTGTGGGTCTTTCTGCGCTACGTTTTGTCTTAAAGCCAGGTTTGGCTGATATGAGATACAGTCAATGTTCTTGGTCTGGCACCTCCCATCTTCATATGATGCTCCTTCTTGATTCGTGTCATCCACACAGTCTCCTCAGCATTGCGCTCCTGCAAAGACATACTTCTCTGCCCTGTTGAGGGCAGAGAAAGTACTGCACTGTGCAGGCACTGGGAAAGGTCGAGAAAAGTACTGCAGTGCGCAGGCGCTGGGAGAGGTCAAAGCGTCCCTCAACAGGGCAGCAGTGTGGTGTGTACAACGCTCACTTATCCTGGTATGTGTTTGACTCAGTTCACTTTATTCATATGGCTTCTAATTTTGCATATTATTAACTCGTACTGGCCAGCTGGGGATTTTTACCCTATACTTTAAATGCTGGCTATATACTCTCTCTTTTTGTGACCATATGAATATTGTCCTAATTATTCCCATGATCAGATTTAAGCCATACCTTCTTGATGTCACTTTTTAGCCACACATGTTTCTCACCTGGTGTATTAATAAAGATTTGATGTTTAAACTATATGATCCTTTGGACTTTTTGCATTGCTTGTTTCCTTTGGTTTATAACAGGGCAGAGAAGTACGCCTGTGCAGGAGCGGGATGCCGAGGAGACATAGGGACGCGTCATCCACACAAAGCAAGAAGGAGGACAGTGATTGTAAGAAGTGGGAGGTGATGGACCAAGAATATCAACACCCCTTGGACTGCCCCACAGGTCAGTATGATAAAAGTTTTTTTACTTCTGTTACAGGTTGGGTTGGGGGCTCATATATATATATATATATATATATATAGATTGCTGAATATCATCCCTGAAAGGTGGAGTGTTATGAGCTCATTTTCTGCTCCACCAGCTGGGAGTTCTCCTTCCGTTCTCCCTCTGGTGGTGACAGGAGGTGGTGAGGTTAGTTTAATTGGTAATGGTCTGCCACCTGACAAGGAGGATAATGATTGGATCTCTGGAGTATCAGACTGGATATAAGACAGCCAACGCCCTATCCTGTTGCTGGTGATTCAGTCTGCTTCTCAGGTCATGGACTTCAGCTCTGCTCCACTCTTCTCAAGTTAAGTTTGTTTTTTGCTAATGTTCACACTTGCTCTTGTTGGTCAGCTCAGTTTTTGTGTGGTCAGCCAGCCCGGCTGGGCTGTGCTGAATCTCCACTCTTATTTTTCTGTATATGCCAATTTGCCTTTTATTAGATTGGCCTCTTTTTTGCTCTGTCTCAGAATATTTCAGAGTGCTGATATAGTGGGAGAAGTCTAGTGACTTCAGAGTTAATTTTGTTATCAGAAGTGTTGGACATTATTTTGGGTAGGGTTTTTTGGCAGATTGCAGACAGTATCTTTCCTTTCCTGTCCTTTCAAGTTAGTTTGGCCCCATCGTTTGCTCAGCCTATTTTTCTGCCTTTGTTTGTGTTTTCATCTTGCTTCACCGTCAATACATGTGGGGGCTGTCTTTCCTTTGGGGTCAGCTCTGGGGGAGTTAGTTTTCCCTTTTCTTACTTTAGGCTTATTTAGTTCTCCGGTTGTGATGAGGTGTCCAGGACCATCATAGGCACGCTCCACGACTGCTGCTAGTTGTGTGTTAAGATCAGGGGATCTGCAATCTGCATAGTTACCAACCTCTCTGGTTTTCTGAGACTTAGCGTGTGTTGTTTTTCTCCTCGGTGACCCATTCATAACAGTGGAGGCCATATCTCACATCATCAATAAACACTAGTGACCTATTGCCACTGGAAGCCATATATGCTCAAGCCATGACATTGCCTACACCATGTTTAACAGAGGATGTGGTGTGCTTTGGATCATGAGCCATTCCAAGTTTTAGTTATAATTTCTTCTTCCCATAATTCTGGTACAGGTTGATCTTAGTTTCACCTGCCTAAAGAAAGCTTTTCCAGAACTGGGCTGGCGTCTTTAGATGTTTTTCTGACAAAGTCTATTCTGTCCTTTCTATTTTTAAGGCTGATTAATGGTTTTCACTTTGTAGTGATCCCCCCGAATTTGCTCTCATGAAGTCTCTTTATGGCATACTTAGATACTGAAACACCTACTTCCTGAAGAGCGTTCTTCCCTTGGGTGGATGTTGAGTATTGGTTTTTCTTCACCATGGAAAGAATTCTGCAATCATCTACCATTGTTGTCTTCCATGGACATCCTTGCTTTTTTGAGTTCCCAAGCTCACCAGTACACTTTTCTATTTTTTTTTCAGAATGTACCAAACTGTTGATTTGGACACTCCTAACATTTCTACTATCTCTCTGATAGATTTCTTCTTTTTTTCAGCCTACTGATAGTTCTTTTTATTTTCAATTTGGAGCTCCTTTGACTACATGTGGGTTTACAGCAACAGCTTTCAAATGTAAATGCCACACCTGAAATCAGCTCCAGACCTTTTACCTACATAACTGATGTAGGATTAATAAACTATGCAGCCCATTAAAGATCTTTGGGTTAATTGTTCAACTACTTTTGGTCTCTGTAAAAAGAGGCAGCTACATATTTAACTGTTTCCTGATGGTAGATAAACATCAACGCTTGCTGGTCTTTGTGCAGCGACGCCGCTTTTCTATGGTCAGCTGTCTTGCAAGCTCAGGACCTCCAGAGTCCTGCTAGCACTGGGATTCTGGTACTGACCGATAGCTCAGGTCCTAATGATGTTAACACTATATTATCTTCTTGATGCCAGTGTAGCGCCCCTGAGGGTTCCGTTGCCACAGAGGTACTGCACCTCCTCCTGAGGTGTGGTGCCCCACCATCCAGGTAAGTTGGAGGCTCCTGACCACACTCCAACACTTACATCCCACACAACATGGTAGTTCAGCAAAGCCACATTGCGGCTCCCTGCTTGGAGTGTAGCAGAGCACCTTTGTTGGCTCCCTGCTTGGAACACGAAACGTGCTGGGAGGCGGGTGGAGTTAGAATACATAAAAGAGTGGGAAGGTTTAGGATTTGAGGGAGTCAGTCAATCAGTCAGTCAGTGAGTAAGTCAGGGAGGGGTGAGGATCCCTGGGAGAGGGATGGAGGAAGGAGGTGCTGCAGCAGACCTCAGTGACCTAGGTCTGCTGGCACGGGAAAGGAAAGAAAGAGAAAGACATTGAACAGAAACCTGATCTTCCATGGGAAGGAAAGACTAGTGCGGAACGTAGGAGTAAAAGGGAACAGAGGACGTGGGTTAGAAGAGAACCCTGCCTAGAAGTTCTAAGCGCAAGGCCGGGGCCCGGTCCCCGAGGTTGTATGGATACTAAGGGTCCTACAGCAGACACCGGTGGAGTAGTGGGCTGTAAATGCACTACTCCCATCTGAGACTTGGGGGCACAACAGCAACATTGATAGTGAGCCAGGACTCAGGAGCAAGGAGTCCCCGAAGCAGGCTACAGCTCTCTGCCGTACAAGGAAGGTTCTTGGGAACATCTGTCAGGAGGAACTCCAGTGTAACTCAGTACTAGGAGTACTTCACACCA
The DNA here is from genome assembly GCF_039654945.1 of Dendrobates tinctorius. Lineage (NCBI taxonomy): Eukaryota > Metazoa > Chordata > Amphibia > Anura > Dendrobatidae > Dendrobates > Dendrobates tinctorius. The sequence goes on along the minus strand of NW_027361874.1, from coordinate 827,532 downwards.
AAGGCGCGATAAGAGGAGACGTTCAGAAAGGCACATGTTGGCGGAGTGTTGGAAGGGAGCATTCCATCTGACCTGGAGGTTGACTGAGTCCCTGACCCGGAGGACACGGCACGGAGGCAGGCACCTGTATGTACTACAGACTGTGAGTAAAGCTTTGGAACTACAAGCCCTGGTGTCCTCCATTTATTCCTACGCCAACACACCTTGTACCGCTAATCTGGGTACCAGCTTCTACACTGCCTGCGCCTCTCCTCTACCCCTACATCTACACTGCCCTGGGACTACAGTTCTACCTGTGGGGAGCTTCACCATCTTGGCTGCAACACACCACCAGTCCCAGCGAGATCTGCATGCAGCGTCGGCTTAACATCTCATTTGCCGAACACCACAGGTGGCATCACGAACTATTCATTCAATCAATTACATTCCACCATTTCAATTCCCCCATTACTTGGGCACCCAGGGACACGGACTGGGTCACCGCCGCTGTGACACATCCCACTGACACCGGCCCGGTACCGAGTACCCCACAGCCCTTGGAGGGTGACCCAACTTGGCGTCACGAACAGGATGACGAGACCCGATGCCATCGGGTTCTGTGTGCCTAAGACTTAAAGTTTTTGAAAATGTGCAGAAGACCCAATTTTATAGACTGTAAAATGAATGGTAAAAATGGCCGCTGGCGCGGTGAAGAAGGACGTGACAACATGGGAGGTCCTAAGAAAAGACCACGAACTGTCCTGGGCCTCCCCTGCCTGAATTACTATGCAACGGAAACATGGCCCACCCCCCGAGGGGTTCATATACTGGTTTGGAATGGAGGAGTTGGAAGAAGACGCCGCCCCAAGAAGGAGGAGTAGAAGCCAGTGGCGGGAAAAGAGCCGAGACAGGAAGAAGAAGGCCAGAACGCCATGATGGAAGGAGGAGAGAGGCCAGAAGAACGGGGGGAGGAAAAGCAACTCACCCCCAGGCCAATCCTGCGGAGTATACGACCACTGAGACACCCTCTGCAGCGCCTGTGACCACCTCAAAGCAGATATTGTTACTGGCTGCGGCCTGCACGGAGGAGGTATATGAGGGTTCCGGAGCAGAATGGAGGACCGGGACTGCGTCCCCGTCTCGACCCAGCACGGCCACGCAAGCCCCTACCGATGGCTTTGGCAGGAACCAACCTTGCCTCGGCTCGGATTCAATTGCGACCTGCCCCGCCGGCCATCCTGGGAGTCGCGGCTGCCACCGTTCACTACCATGTACCCGCACCGGGACCGGAATCTCATCTGGGAGCGCAAGGTATGATTACCGCCCCGACATGACTCTAGTCTTAGGAGCGGAACCAATGAATAGGAATGGCCCAGTTGACCTCCGCCAGCGACCCCAGGCTGCGGTGCCGCTAGCTGAGGTCCCGATGGACACAGAAGAATCGGACTCCGAGGTATCAGCGTCAAAACCGGCTGAGTCGCCGACAGCAGCCGAAGTGCCATCGGTGGTAGCGAATATGCCGTCCCCGCAGGCAGTTGACATTTCCATGGCCCTTTCAATTACCCCGACCAGTCCCTATCTCACCCTTTGGGAGGCAGAGTACATGCGATTGGCAAGCAACCAGCAACAGGATGAGTTTCTAGAAATCCCAGGAGGAGACCACCACTAGCAATCTCAAACAAAAATAACTCTCGTTACCCAGGAGGGTATTTGCACCGTTGTGCCTTTTGTTTCCTATTTTGATCATCATGGTTTAGCTTTGTTTTTCCAGTTGTTGCCCAGTTTCATTGGCAGCCTTCACATTTGAACTGTGGAGATCATGAACAATGAATGGTCCAGAACTGCAACTTGTACATAGTTTGCACCTCTTTAGGTGCTCTCTCTTGGTTTTACATAGGACTCTCTTCCTGAAGGAAGAATTACCTCATCATAGGGACATTTCCAGACATGTTGGCCGGACCAGTGTCTACTCTTTGCACTTATTGATAATGGTTAACATATTTTTGAAACAGAAAGCTAGAAAGTGATAATGTTTAATGACAGATTTTATAGGGTATATTTGAGAAAGGAATACAGTGAATGTTTTACAAATGTAGAAGTATAGTAAATGGTATACTAAAGAAATTTTGATGTACAAACCCCTTGAATGTGAATAAAGAATTGAAGTTACAGGTGATGAACCAGACACCCACGGTTGTCATGTAAGGAAGAAAGTAGAAAAATGTGTAAAGTAACAGAAAAGAGATGTGTTGCTAAAAAATGTAAATTGATGTTGGACATTGAGTTTGCTTCCATAGCACTTTAAATTAGGTAGCATAATTTTGAATTTAGATAGCTTGTTAAAACTGTTTGCAATGTTCAAGAAACTGTGCCTCCCATATTGAGATGTTTAGTATAAGAAATGTTTATTCAGCATTATAAAAATTTTGTATGTTCCTGTATTGTCAACTTTGTTTACCCTGCAGCCCGCGGATGCACTGTGTTTAACGGGGGGGAGTATGGTGCCCCTGAGGGTTCAGTTGCCACAGAGGTACTGCACCTCCTCCTGAGGTGTGGTGCCCCACCATCCAGGTAAGTTGGAGGCTCCAGACCATGCTCCAACACTTACATCCCCCACAACACGGTTGTTCAGCAAAGCCACATTGCGGCTCCCTGCTTGGAGTGTAGCAGAGCACCTTTGGTGGCCCCCTGCTTGGTACACGAAATGTGCTGGGAGGCGGGTGGAGTTAGAATACATAAAAGAGTGGGAAGGTTTAGGATTTGAGGGAGTCAGTCAATAAGTCAGTCAGTGAGTAAGTCAGGGAGGAGTGAGGATCCCTGGGAGAGGGATGGAGGAAGGAGGTGCTGCAGCAGACCTCAGTGACCTGGGTCTGCTGGCACGGGAAAGGAAAGAAAAAGACATTGAACAGAAACCTGATCTTCCATGGGAAGGAAAGACTAGTACGGAACGTAGGAGAAAAAGAGAACAGAGGACGTGGGTTAGAAGAGAACCCTGCCTAGAAGTTCTAAGCGCAAGGCCGGGGCCTGGTCCCCGAGGTTGTATGGATACTAAGGGTCCTACAGCAGACACCGGTGGAGTAGTGGGCTGTAAATGCACTACTCCCATCTGAGACTTGGGGGCACAACAACAACATTGATAGTGAGCCGGGATTCAGGAGCAAGGAGTCCCTGAAGCAGGCTACAGCTCTCTGCCGTACAAGGAAGGTTCTTGGGAACATCTGTCAGGAGGATCTCCAGTGTAACTCAGTACTAGGAGTACTTCACACCAAAGGCGCGATAAGAGGAGACGTTCAGAAAGGCACATGTTGGCGGAGTGTTGGAAGGGAGCATTCCATCTGACCTGGAGGTTGACTGAGTCCCTGACCCGGAGGACACGGCACGGAGGCAGGCACCTGTGTGTACTACAGACTGTGAGTAAAGCTTTGGAACTACAAGCCCTGGTGTCCTCCATTTATTCCTACGCCAACACACCTTGTACCGCTACATCTGGGTACCAGCTTCTACACTGCCTGTGCCTCTCCTCTACCCCTACATCTACATTGCCCTGGGACTGCAGCTCCACCTGTGGGGAGCTTCACCATCTTGGCTGCAACACACCACCAGTCCCAGAGGATCTGCATGCAGCGTCGGCTTAACATCTCACTTGCCGAACACCACAGGTGGCGTCACGAACTATTCATTCAATCAATTACATTCCACCATTTCAATTCCCCCATTACTTGGGCACCCAGAGCCACGGACCGGGTCACTACCGCTGTGACACATCCCGCTGACACCGGCCCGATACCGAGTACCCCACAGCCCTGGGAGGGCGACCCACCACAATCAATGGCGGTCTCGGCATTTAGAAGTTTGTGAGAGGGCTCCTTCTCTCACCCCTGCAGCACCCCTGCGACAAGATCACGGGGGAGCAAAGGGTTGTCATAGCAGCCGGAGGTCAAATGATGAATTCCAAATCTGTCAGCTCTGGTAGTCTATTAGGGTCTAACAGGTGATCTGCCAGTGTAAAACTGACTGATCTCATGCATTACAATACATGTGTATTGCAATGCATGAGACCAGTGATAAAAGAAATAAAAGTTAAAGTCCCATACAGAGACTAAGTAAAAAAGAAAAAAAAGTAAAAAAAAATTTAAACTAAAAAATTACAAAAGAAAAAAAATAAAAGAAAAAAAAGTAAAAAAAAATTTAAAAGAAAAAATTACAAATTAAAAAAAAAAATGTAACCAATAAATATGTCTGTAAAAAGAAAAATACACAAAAAAGTGTAAATATATGCACAAAAAAGTGCACAGATATGCAGGGCTGCCACTAGGAATTTCAGAGCCCCATACTGGCAAAATTTTCAGGCCCCCTTGAGACTCCACCCAAAATCAACCCCAGCTCCGCCTCCACCTGTGGAACACTACACAGTCCCACTACCCACTCTTGGAAAAGCTCCACTTCTGTACCATGTTCTCATCAATCACAAATTTACCAGAAGCTGGAACTTCCTTCACTTTTTTCTACATTTCCAACACGAGTGGTCGGCTCGTGGTTCTGTGCATACTGTGTAGGTAGGGGCCCGACCGGGGGGTGGTCCGCTTCATACCGCAGACAGACACGAGACGGAGACAGAATTTGTGTTCAACAGGTACGTTTTTATTGGTCGTCCTCCTGACGTCCTCCTGACGACCTCCTAACACCACAGCAGCTTCACACTTCTCCGTACACAGGCCCGGGTACCTTCACTTTCCTTCCCTGTAGTCGTGGCGTCCCTCGTGGCTCTTTTCGCTGTGGCTGCCCTAGGCCTATCTACCACAGCGCTTCACCAGTCTGAGTATGCCGTCCGTTTGGTAACCCCAGGCTGTCTCCGTCTGCGGCTCCGTCTCAACTGTCAGTCCCCTCCGGAGCTTCTTTCCTGTCTTTTCCCCTCAGCAGATCTTCCTGTGTCCAGTGCTCCCCTCACTGACTGACCTTTCCAGAACCTTCTCTCAACCTTTTATATCCTTCCCGTTCTGGTAACTCCGCCCACCATGACTTGACAGTTTCTTTAGCCAATGGCTGATGTTTAGTCCTATCCTCACAGCTCTTCACTGCCCTCTAATGGTCAAACTACAATATTACACTCTTCCTCTTTATCTCCAGCTGTTTCCCATCTTTCACTACAACAGTCCACCTTCAATACACTACACCTTTGCCCTACTACTACAGACAGGTCCGTATGTCAGTCCACCTTCCCTACAACTGTATGCTCATTATCTTTAATGGTGAGCTGGCATTACCCATTTTTCCTTTTTCGGCTATCTGTGCCGCAATATATTTCAACTGAATATGCATCCTCGGATACACATTCTGTTGAAAACTGCGGGCAAGGGAACCGAATTAGAGTGCTGCTTCTTGATGGCTGCAAGAAGAGCCAGCTATTTTAGCAAAGCGGTTCCACCGAACCAGAGAGAGCCTCTGAATCCCACTACTGCAGCCAGTGTCTTATATATAGCCTTCTCACCTGTATCTCTTGCCGATCTGTTGTATTTTCTGTCTCTCTCTCTCTCTTCTCTCTCTTCTCACTTTTTCCATCTTTTCTCTCTCCCGTTTTTTTCTTTCCTTCTGCCTCCTTTTCCCTGGTTGTCTGTGGCTCCACCCCCCAACTTTTAGCCCCATCCCTCCATCTTGTTCCATAGTCAAACTGCTGTGACGTTGCTGGAGGGGGGAATCGGAGTGCAGGCGCTGATGGGTGAGTGCACGTCCCTGCTACACTGCAGCCGGAAACCCTCTGGCCACACGCACGACCCGTACTCTGCTCTTCACTATTCAGAGAATTAAATAGCAGAGAACGAGTGTGTGCGGCTCCGCTTATACCTGGCATTCAACCTCACTGGTTTGACCAGTACTGTACGCCAGTAAGAGTAGTAATGCCTTGATGACAGCCCTGTATATATGGTGTATCGCTGTGTTCGGAAGAAGCAGATCTATAAAATTGTCACACTAGTTAACTCCTTCAGTGAACACCATAAAAAAGGTGACAAAAAATATGCTTTTTCATCATACAGCCAAACATAAAGTGGAGTAAAATGCGATCATAAAGACAAAAGTAAATAAAATTATATCTTTTCTATAAAATAATTTTTATTGTGTAAAAGCAGCAAAACATAAAAAAGATGCAAATGTGGTATTGCTGTAATCGTAGTGACCCGAAGAATAAAGTTGTCTTATCCCTTTTACCGTGAACGGCAAAAGTTCTGAGATTCCTTGGTCACCTTGCAAGTACTGCTATTTAGAGGTCTAGCCACAGATTTTCAATGACATTCATGTCAAGTGACCGTGAGTGCCATTGTAAAACCTTCAGCTTGCTCCTTTTGAGGTAGTCTATTGTGGATTTTGACATGTGTTTAGGATCATTATCGATTTGTAGAAGCCAACCTCTTTTCAACTCAGATTTTTTAAGGATGGTGTTATATTTACATCACAATTTGCTGAAATTTCATTGAATTTTTTTCTCTACCCATGAAATGTTTCCTGTGCCATTGGCTGCAAAGTAACCCCAAAGCTTGATTAATCCACCCCCATGCTTAATGGTTGGGGAGATATTCTTTCCCTGAAATTCTGTGTCCTTTTTTCTCCACACATACCTTTGATCATTGTGGCCAAAGAGTTCTACATTAACCTCATTAGCCCACAGGACTTGTTTCCAAAATACATCAGGCTTGTTTAGATGTTCTTTCAAATAATTATGATGATGAATTTTATAGTGAGGATGCAGGAGAGGTTTTCTTCTGATGACTCTTCCATGATGGCTGTCACAGTTCCACTCCTCAGTATGTCTGGGATGCAATTGCTAACAGCTCAGCTGTCCAATCTGGTATAGCGGTATGCTAAAGCTGTCAGTACGTTGATTGACACCTCAGTTGTCCAGTTTGGTGCAGGGGCGTGCTGAGCTGTCAGTGTGTTGATTGACAGCTCAGCTGTCCAATATGAGTCTGGGAGATGATGGCTGTCTCCAGGTGTTCATTATCCCAGATGATTGCCAGGCTACTTAATCAAGCTTTTACTCCCAGACCTCTGCCAGACATACATTCAGCTTCTGTGTGGTTTGTCTCTCTGTGCCTTGCATTCTGTGTGATCTTTCATTATCTGACCTTAGACCTCGTTCTGAACAACCTGCTCTGATCCACTAGCCTCCTTGTATTCTGACCTTGGAACATTACCTAAGCCTTTGTCTCTTCCTTCTGTTTATGAAATACCTTCCTGGCTTTTGACCTTGGACTCCAGACTATCCCTTCTCATTGCATTGCCGTGAGAAATAACTTACTGTCACTTTACGTCTTGCCAATACATTTTTCTTTCTCATCAGTATGGAGCCTATTCACACATTCTGTGAACAGGTGGCAAATTTGATGCAGATGACGCCGGATCTGGCTATGGAATGCCAGAGTTTGGAGTCATCACAATATCAGTTGCAAGGTCAGAAAATTAATTTAATGCTGTGGGCAGTGGCTGTAATGTCAGTACCTTCTGCTTTACAGTTGGTCTCTCCCAAACCTGTAATGGCCCTCCCTGATATATTTTTGGGGAGAGAAAGACAAGTTTAGGGTATTCAAGGAGAGCTGTAGGGTTTTTTTAACCCTGTACCCTCAGACATCAGGAGGGTTATTTTTAAATTTTTAAAATAACCAATAATATCACATACAAAGGACAAATACCACCGACCATGACCAGACCACATGTTACCACCACAGTGACCAAATAATAACACATACAAGGAACAAATAATGCCACACCATGATCAGATCACATATTACCACCACATAGTGACCAATTACTGCAATACTGATCATCAATAAAAAACTCAATATTAATATCACCATAAGTGGCATTATACACAGGAGATCTGTACTTAGTATACAGTGTCCGTGTGCAGGTAATACAGTGATCACCATGGACATTACACACAGGAGTTCTGTATATAGTAAATAGTGTACAGGTAATACAGTGATCACCAGTGACATTATACACAGGAGCTTGGTATATAGTGTCAGTGTACAGATAATACAGAGATCACCAGTGACATTATACACAGGAGCTCTGTATATAGTGAACAGTTTATACACTGATCACCCGTCACATTATACACATTAGAGTTCTGTATATAGTGTCAGTGTACAGGTAATACAGTGATCACCCATGACATTACACACGAGCGATGTATATAGTGTACAAGTTTTAAAGTGATCACCAGTGACATGATGCACAGGAGTTCTGTATATTGTATATAGAGTACAGTTTACACACTGATCACCTGTGACATTATACACAGGAGCTCTGTATATAGTGTCAATGTACAGGTAACACAGTGATCACCAGTGACATTACACACGAGTGCTGTATACAGTATCCGTGTACAGGTAATACCGTGATCACTGGTGACATTGTACACAGGAGCTCTGTATATAGTGTCAATGTACAGGTAATATAGTGATCACTAGTGACATTGTATACAGGAGCTCTGTATATAATATACAGTGTATACTGTGTGTGTACAGGTAATACGCTGACTTCTTGAGATGAAGTCCTCCATCTTTGCCTTTCTTCTTCATTCAGCACAGACCACCATTACTTCTTCCAGCCAGGAGTCATTTCTGCAGGAAATAACACAGTTATCTAGAGCACTGCTTGCAGAGCACGTTAATTTTTCCCAAATTCAACTCTACACCAGATCAAGAAAAAAGGCGACATAGTGTCGCTCAGTACAGTAACATGATTCCCCATTGAAAACAGTATCCTCCAAAAATAAAATACATCACTGCAATAATAATATCCGTTAATGAGCCTCTACGGTAATGATATTCCCCATCCTGTCCCTCTTGGGTCTCATTCTTGGCTCCAGCCATATGTTCTCCCATCCTGCACCCATATGAGCTTCCATCTGGTCCCCATATGAGCTCCCATCCTGCCCCCATATGAGAGGTATTCTGCCCCCATTTGAGCTGCCATCTTGCCCCTTATGAGCTCCCATCCTGCCCCTTATGAGCTCCCATCCTGCCCCATATGAGCTCCAATCCTGCTCCCATATGAGCTCCCATTTTGCCCCATATGAACTCTCATCCTGCCCCATATGACCTCCCATCCTGCCCCATATGAGCTCCCATTCTGCCCCATATGAGCTCCCATCCTGGCCCATATGAGCTCCCATCCTGCCCCCATTTGAGCTCCCATCCTGTCCCCATATGTTCGCCCATCCTGCCCCCATATGAGCTCCCATCCAGCCCCCATATGAGCTCTCATCCTGCCCCATATGAGCTCCCATCCTACCCCCATATGTTCTCCTATCCTGCCTCCATGAGCTCCCATCCTGCCCCCATATGAGCTCATATATGAGCTCCCATCCTGCCCCCATATGAACTCCCATTCTGCCCTCATATGAGCTCCCATCCTGTCCCCATGTGTTGCCCCATCCTGGCCCCATATGGTCTCCCATCCTGACCATATGAGCTCCCATTCTGTCCAATATGAGCTCCTGTATTTCACCCTATATAAGCTCCTATCCTGTCCCCATATCAGCTCCCATTTTGCCCCATATGAGCTCCCATTCTGCCTCATATGAGCTCCCATCCTGCTCCCATATGAACTCCCATCCTGGCCCATATGAGCTCCCATCCTGTCCCATATGAGCTCCATGAGCTCCCATTCTGCTCCATATGAGCTTCCATCCTGCCCCTATTTTAGCTCCCATCCTGTCCCCATATGTTCTCCCATCCTGCCTCCATATGAGCTCCCATCCTACCCCATTTCAGCTCCCATCCTGCCCCATATGAGCTCCCATCCTGCCCCCATATGAACTCCCATCCTGCCCCCATATGAACTCCCATCCTGCCTTCATATGAGCTCCCATCCTGTCCCCATATGTTGACTCATCCTGCCCCCACATGTTCACCCATACAGACCCATTTGAGCTCCCATCCTGCCCCATATGAGCGCTTATTCTGCCCCATATGAGCTCCCATCCTGCCCCATATGAGCTCCCATCCTGCCCCATATGAGCTCCCATCCTGCCTCCATATGAGCTCCCATCCTACCCCATTTCAGCTCCCATCCTGCCCCATATGAGCTCCCATCCTGCCCCCATATGAACTCCCATCCTGCCCCCATATGAACTCCCATCCTGCCTTCATATGAGCTCCCATCCTGTCCCCATATGTTGACTCATCCTGCCCCCACATGTTCACCCATACAGACCCATTTGAGCTCCCATCCTGCCCCATATGAGCGCTTATTCTGCACCATATGAGCTCCCATCCTGCCCCATATGAGCTCCCATCCTGCCCCATATGAGCTCCCATCCTACCCCACATGAGCTCCCATCCTGCCCCATATGAGCTCCAATCTTGCCACTTGTGACCTTCCATCCTGCCCCATATGAGCTCCCATTCTGCCCCATATGAGCTCCCATTCTGCCTCATATGAGCTCCCATCCTGCCCCATATGAGCTCTCATCCTACCCCATATGAGCGCCCATCCTGCCCCATATGAGTTCCCATCCGGCCCCATATGAGCTCTTATCCTGCCCTCATATGAGCTCTTATTCTGCCCCAAATGAGCTCCCATCCTTCCCCCATACAAGTTCTCATCCTGCCCCCCTATGAGCTTCCATCTTGCCCCATATGAGCTGTCATCCTGCCCCCATCTGAGCTCTCATCCTGCCCCCATCTACTATTCTGCCCCATATGAGCTCTTGTTTTGCCTCATTAGCTCCCATTTTCCCCTATATGAGCTCCCATCCTGCCTCATATGAGCTCCCATCCTGCTCCCATTTGAGCTCCCATCCTGGCCCATATGAGCTCCCATCCTGCCCCCCATGAGCTCCCATTCTACTCCATATGAGCTCCCATCCTGCCCCCATTTTAGCTCCCATCCTGTCCCCATATGTTCTCCCATCCTGCCTCCGTATGAGCTCCCATCCTACCCCATATCAGCTCCCATCCTACCCCATATGAGCTCCCATCCTGCCCCCCTATGAACTCCCATCCTGCCTTCATATGAGCTCCCATCCTGTTCCCATATGTTGTCTCATCCTGCCCCCACATGTTCTCCCATACTGACCCATTTGAGCTCCCATCCTGCCCCATATGAGCGCTTATTCTGCCCCGTATGAGCTTCCATCCTGCCCCATATGAGCTCCCATCCTGCCACCATATGAGCTCCCATCCTGCCTCACATGAGCTCCCATCCTGCCCCCATATGAGTGTAAGGGAGGGACAAGACTGTAGTCCTGACCTGAGTAACCACAATACCGAGGTCCAGGCCTTCCCCTACAGAAAACTGTACTCTTCTCTCTGGCTTACCTGCATCTCCAGATTCAGCTTCCTCTGGGCACTTCCCAGGCAATGACGATTACTCTTTCAGTCGATTCCCATCAATGGAGACACAGTCCAAGTTAACTTTAACACTTTCTTTTCTGAGTACTTCACACGTTACTTCCACAGTTGGTAGATTGTGACATTTACTTTTTTCCTCATCTTTCCCTTTCTGGCTGTTGCTTCTGTGCAGTACATGCCCGGAATGGACCTTCCTAGACTGCTCCCCAGTTCCGTCCTGGCCTAACTTCACCATGATGACAATTCCTTCTGCCTATTTCACCCCAGACTCGAAATCATCAGTCACCAGGTTTGGTTACCTCTGGCAAAGCATCCAGCCCGTCTGTACCGAACTCGTCGAAGTTCCAACTTCCTTCACCTCAGCTGTCCAGCCGACTCTTGCCCTAAAAGCATCGGCCCAGGCGATAAGTCGCCACATCTTTCCATTTCTGTACTGACCCACTGCTATGATACACAGTAGCTGTGGGTAATGTGGGCTGCAGTGCTTGAACATTGCATGGCTGCCAAGCTATCCAGGCCTATAGCCCATGTGGAGACTAGGGCACCCTGGCCCCATCTGACCTAACTTCCTACGAGGTCCCCGCTTACTACTCGGCAGCCCCTCCTACAATTAACCCTCTATGAACATCTTATCCGCTATACCTATAAGGCCCACTAGTATGCCCCCCAACTAGTGGCCCACAACAGAACCACACTTACCCATAACTATGTAAACTATATACTAAAGTGTCCTCCTCTAATGTTCCCAAAAGGTTGCACTAATTTACCCTAATTATACATGCACAACAGGCACACTATATTATGCAATAATATAATACAGAAACACAAGACAATATAGTACAGCTTTCTACACAATGGTAACACATACATCTGCAATACCATTAAAGACTAGCAATAATACATATTTCTATGTAGCAGTGCTGCTGACATTTATCATAAACATTATCAATTAGCAATCTATACATAATAATATACAAAGGGGCAATCTGAGGAAGGGAAGCAAGAAAGACATCATATCTCACTCGATTACATGAACTCCCATCCTGCCCCATATGAGCTTCCATCCTGCCTCATATGTTCTCCCATTCTGCCCCCATATGAGCTCCCATCTTGCCCCCATATGATCTCCCATTTTGCCCCATATGAGCTACCATCCTGCCCCATTTGAGCTCCCATCCTGCCCCATATGAGCTCCCACTCTGCCCCATATGTGTTCCCATCTTGCCCCTATATGAGCTCCCATCCTGCTCCATATGAGCTCTCATTCTGCCCCATATGAGCTCCCATCCTGCCCCCATATGAGCTCTCATCCTGCCCCATATGAGCTCCCATCCTTCCCCCATATGAGCTCCCATCCTGCCCCATGAGTTCCCATCCAGCCCCATATGAGCTCCCATCCTGCCCCCATATGAGCTCATATATGCGCTCCCATCCTGCCCCCATATGAGCTCCCATCCTGCCCCCATTTGAGCTCCCATCCTGTCCCCATATGTTCTCCCATCCTGCCCCATATGAGCTCGCATTCTGACCTATATGAGCTCCCATCCTGCCACCATATCTTATTTTTATATTTCCTTCTGCCTCCTTTTCCCTGGTTGTCTGTGGCTCCAGCCCTGCCATTTAGCCCCACCACACCATGTCTCTTCACAGTCTAATAGCAGTGATGCTGTTGGAGGGGAGGGATCCAATGCTCTGCTCCTGGCTCTGCTGCTGACTGCAGGTGCAGGGGGAAAGTATTGTTACAGCATGTGTGACTACACATCCCTTCTCCACTGCAGCCATCAACTCTCTGTACGGCTGCACGCACCACCTCCCCTCTGCTACTCACTATGCAGAGTGTGAAGGAGAAGAGAATGAGTGCGCGCGGCTGTGCTGATACCTGGCGTTGCAGTACGCCAGCTTAGTGCCAGGTGAGAACCAAAAAGTGAGGGGCCCGCTCTGGGCCCCTCTCAGCTCATCCGGCCCCATACGCCAGTAAGGGCAGTAATGCCCTGATGGCGGCCCTGGCCGAGGAGGTCACCCAGACTCTAGGTACCTTTTTCTTCCTCTGATAAAGTACTGATAAATACGGCGTTGTTGTTCGAGTACCAGGTGTTATCAACATTGACATTTATTGATTGTGGGACTGCTGCTAAATGTATAGATTCGAGACTGGTTCTAAAGTTAGACGAGTCACCATTAGCCCGGAATTTTGTCAAGAGAGTAATGGTGGATTTCACACTCCAAGTGGGAGCTCTCCACTCTGAATTCATCTCCTGTTTTGCTTTGGATAATTTACCTGCTGGGTTGGTATTGGGGCTTCCCTGGTTGAAGATTCACAATCCTGTTATTGATTGATGTCATAAGGAAATTGTTAAGTGGAGCCCCAATTGTTGCCAAAAAAAAACTGTACAAATATGCTCCACTATTCTAAAGGTACCTGAAGGACTTCAGAGATATGTTCTTGGAAAAAGAGGTGGAAATACTACTTCTCCATCGTCCTTATGAATGTGCTATTGATCTTATTCCTAACACCACATTGCCTAAAGCTCGCCTTTACAATTTGTCTGGGCTCGATTGGATTGCCATGAAAGAATATGTGAACAAAAGTTTATTGAAGGGTTATAAAGATCCTTCCTCCCCTGTAGCTACCGGATTTTACACGCCTTGCTGGTGCTTCTGCGGTTCCATCTACTGGACCCGTAGAAGCTCCAGCAAGGTGTGAAACGTCCGTAGTCCATCAGGTCTTCTATTTCACATGAATAACTCCCCTGACACCTGCACCTCCACATTTAACTATGCTGTTTCTGTAATGGAATAAATGCACGAGATGAATAAAGATCAGGTGAGTGCTGCTATTTATTTTTATCTTTGATGTTCCATTTAATTAATTTGCTGTAGCTATATCTACACCCATGATTGCGTAAGAGATTGTCCCTATTCACTCCTGAAAACTTACAGTGCTTGCTTTCTCTGTATTACTATTTTGACTTTGAATTTTACATGTCATACAGTTATCATGGTAAAGGTCGCTAATTTCACAGTATACATGCTAGGTCATTTTTCTTCCACTACATTTCCAAACCCAGAGGGGAAAGTGTTTTGGTCATTTCTCTTTATTGCTATTGGTCAGCAACAATTTTTTACTGGTTTTATTACTAAGCATAGCAGTGTAGACAAGCCTTTGTTCTATTATTTGTTTAGAAGTACCTATGATCTCTTTTGCACTCTATCTTCAAAATAATTCCACATGCTATGTACACTATATCAAGCAAGCATATCATATGCATGGTGTCCAGCGAGTGCCAGGACAAGAGCAGAGCAGCGCTTGTCAGCCCTGCCCCGGCATACAGTGTTGTGTTGAGGTCATTATGCTGCTGACTTCATCACACTGATGCTGTCAACATAGAAGTGGTAAGGATATAGCAGCCATAACAAGGGACATTAAGTACTCCATGTAGCAGTTGATTATTAAATGTATGGATTATTATTGTATCAGATAGTGGGGAGTTATATAACGGAGAGGGGCTGTGGATGTTCAAAGTCATCATGGTGGGTGTACAACATGGAGACAAAAGGGAAAGGAATAACTCCAATCACAGAAGTCACCTAAAAGGTACCTGGATGTAAATGTTTATTTGTGATATTGTATACGTCTCATCAGTACTGTAAGGTCCACGGTCTGTTCATAATTGTTTTTTATCATGGAAATGTAATTGAAAGTTTTAACACAAAGAAAAATTCAATATGGACATAAACAAAAAGGATATCCCAAGCCAATTGCCAAGCTGGGTAAGTGATGGGACTAATGGTACAGGAAAAACATACTAGTGATACTAAAAAGAGCACAAAAAAAATCACCTGATAAGTGAACAAAATCACTGGTATCTTTCTTTCAAACTAGAAACGCTGAGTTGGCCTAAGTTATCTTTGAGATCCTCATCACTGTCCCCATTGGGGTTCACAATCTAAATTCCCTATCAGAATGTCTTTGGAGTATGGGAAGAAACGGGAGTATTGGAAAGAAACCCACACAAACACGGGAGGGAACATACAAACTTCTTGAAGATGTTGTCCATAGTGGGAATTGAACCCAGGACCCTAGAACTGCACAGCAACAGTGCTAACCACTGTGCAATAGTGGTTATATTACCTCTTAATATGGAGCAATGTGTCTATTTATCTTTTTCATCACTAATGATCTCTGTAATTTACATGACCTATAGCTTTCCACTATATACTATTGGGAAAATTGACTGTACATTACTATTTGCTTGTGGTTTATTGTATGAGCATCGACCTCATAATTGCCCATCCTTACATTGAGATCATGACCTCGTCGTCTGTATACCTGATGCGTCACCTTTTGCTTTTTACCCTTTTCATATTTTGTGATATTTGTATTGTTCAATAAAAATGACTTTTTATCAAGGACAGGGGATTTGTGTCTCCATGCTTTTCTCTGTAGGAGCTAAGTATGTATGTTTATATATGTATTGTCATTATCATACTAGTCCATTTCCATTAGTTTAACACCTTAGTGACAGAGCCAATTTTGACCTTAATGACCAAGCCAAATTTTACAATTCTTACCACTGTCATTTTATGTGGTAATAACTCTGGAACGCTTCAAAGTATCCCACTTATTCTGAGAAGGATTGTTCATGACATATTCTACTTCATAATAGTGGTAACATTTCTTCGATATGACGCTTTTATCCAAGAAGAAAATGGAAATTTGGGAAAAATTTTGAAAATGTTGCAATTTTCAAACTTTTAATGTTTGTGCCCTTAAATCAGAGTTGTGTCACACAAAATAGGAAGTTAGAAGGGTTAAAAGTTGATTAGCAATTTCTCATTTTTTCACCAAAATTTACAAAACAATTTTTTTAGGAACCACATCACAAGTGACTTTGGGGGCCTATATGACAGCAAATATTCAAAAGTAACACCATTCTAAAAATTGCACCCCTCAAGATGCTCAAAACCACATTCAAGAACTTTATCAACCCTTCACAGGAACTAAAGCAATCTGGAAGGAAAAAATTAACATTTAACTTTTTTTCACAAAACTTTTACTTTAGCTCCAAATTTGTTATTTTCACAAGGGTAACAGGAGAAAATGGACCATAAAATTTGTTGTGCAACTTCTCCTGGGTATGTCGATACCCCATATGTGGGGGAATACTACTATTTGTGCACACGACAGGTCTTGGAAGGGGCACCATTTGACTTTTTGAACGCAAAATTGGCTGCAATCTAGAGCAGACACCATGTCGCATTTGGAGAACCTCTGATGTACCTAAACAGTAGAAACCTCCCACAAGTGACCACATTTTGGAAACTAGACCCCTTAAGGAACGTATCTAGCTAAGTGGTGATCAACTTGAACCCCCAGGTGCTTCACAGAAGTTTATAACGTAGAGCTATAAAAATAAAAAAAATCACATTTTGCCCGCAAAAATTTACTTTTACCCCTATTTTTTTTTCACAAGAGTAAGGGGGGAAAATGCACCCCAAAGTTTGTTGTGCAATTTCTCACGTCAGTTGTTGCGTACAGCTGACAACCGCGATGCTATTCTCTTATTCCCGATCACCGTTTTAAAATGGGGAAATAAGTACCCTTAATGACCGCCATTTTAATGCGTTTTGGCAGCTGTTAAAGGGTTAAACTGTGTTAGGTTAACTAGAATTTACCATTAATAAATATGTCATAAATTAAGTTTATTTTTCAAATTCTATTTTGTATTGATTTTTCTAACATAATAATTAAAACTTTTATATTATGGGGGTTTTTCACCCCTACACAACCCAAATTAGTCAAAATGAAAAAAAAAGTCTAACTAAATGTTTTTATTTACTAGTAGAGATGAGTAGATGTTTTAAAATTTGAATTTGATGATTTTGCCAAATTTTCTAAAAAATTTGATTTGCTTTCCCGAATCTCAATACTAGAATGCTTGTAATTGTTAGGAAAGTACATGTGGGGAGAGGAAAGAGAGGACTCTGCTGACCATATGAGTTACATTTTACAGGAGTAAGATAGAAGAAGACCCTGCTGGCCATAATAGCTTACAGTCTATAGGAGAGAGAAGACTCTTCTGATCAAGAAAGAGTTATGCGTTACGGACACCGCCTTTCAGGACTTATCTATAGAGAGAGGACCTCACTGACCATAAGAGCATACATTCTACACAATATACACTCTACACAAGATAGCAAGAGGACCCCGCTAACCATAAGAGCTTATACTTTACAGGAAATAGAAAAATAAGACCCCGTTAGCCATAAAAATTTATATTCTACAGTAAAGATAGACCCTGTGACTCTAGAGATGGAAAATGACTCTACTGTATGAACTATGATCAACTGGAAACCGCTGATCTGTGATGACCCAGGTACTAACCACAAGGAATGATGATAATTTCGTAAGATGTCATAGCTGCAGGGTATTATGGGTGAAGACAGCAGGGTTATGCAATATGACATTATCTTGCGCTCTTATATTTGAGCAATGCAGGAAAGCATTCTCTCCCTACAATCAAAGAAGGTCATATTTTGCTACATGAACATAATTCCTGCTGTCAAGACATATGCATGTATTTTCAGATTTTAGCTTACTATAACAAGTTATAGTTATGTCATAATAATTATAAAATAAAAGTTACAATAAATAAACTCTGATGAGAACAAAAAGAGCTAACCAAAAGTAAATGAAAAACACGCAGTAACACAAAACACATCTTTAGCATAAACTGATAACATATTCATATTAAGTACTGTTTTAACCAAAACAATCCATAATTTACCATCTTATTTATGGTGTTCAATCCATTTAACAACAATAATGTTGGAGTATTTATAATAGAAATAGTGTACAAAGGGCATAGAACCACATAGATAATGCCGCCACTTCCTAAAATCTCGTAAGAAAGAAATTGAAGTACTACAGGGGAAAATTTTACAAATTTTACTTTACAAAGTGAATTTGAGGACGCTAAAATAGAGACATAAGAGGCAACCTCATGGATCATGGGGGCTAACAGAGTCTATTGTAGACATTGAGAACACAATCTTGTGGAATTATGGAACATCTGGAAATGGATATAGTGGTTCATAGGGCTATTACCAAATCACCAAAAGAAAACCAGAAGACCCACTAAGGACATATTAATCATGTTCCATTATTACAGAACAAAAGATCAGTTACTAACTGCAGAACCAGGATCTGAAAACCTGAACTTTCAATGACATTTATTCTACATCTTTCCAGACCATGCCCCTACTACTTATGCCAAATTAAGGGCTATGTAACACTATCTGGAGACCTTACATCAGCACAACATTAAATATTGATGGGGCTTCCCTCTAAGCTTTTGCTTTCTTACAAAGATGTGTGCCATAAAGTTCTTTCCCCAAAGAGAACCTAGAAATGCATAAAACAGCTCCATTTCATGACTGTTCCAGATGAAGAAGCCTCTCGCTATTTCAGTCAGTCATCATGAAGATCTTCTCGTGAGACTTCAGTCCTCAAGACCGGTGACACTCTTGTCACATCCAGTCCTCTATGAAGCCTCCACAGAATGTGACAGCATTTCCACAAGTCTGGTAGCCCATCCCCATTTGGTGTCTCTTAGTACATGTTAATATTTTGTCTACATTGTTTTTGACAAGAACATGTTTATTATTCTCCTCATTTTGCAGACCCTAGTCCCGTAGACCAAGAATAAAATTCATCATGAATCTAGGGCTGGCGTTTAGTGAACAAGGGACCAACAGGATCCCCAGCATAATCCTACATAGCTGCAAGTTTGGTGTCATGGTCACCTTATGGCCATTTGCCTTTACAAACCAAAAGCTGCACTAATCATGCCAGTGCTGCATAATCAGTGCAGTTCACTAGTGTAAAAGTATACAATAACCTTTGGTGATATCATGTTCACATGACATGATCAAAAAGTCCTTCACCCTGCAGAGTGAGTAGGTGTTGTAATATGCTTGGTGCAACAACTCCCTTCCTGTCTATGAGTGTTTTGTTGCTAGATTTGCTTGCTGTTTATAAAGTTAGAGCAAAAAAACTCCCAGAGGTTCACATAGGGAGAGCATGTGACTGTGTTTCCTGTTTTCCTGTGTCTGTGTATGAGAGAAGCAGCCTGCTGTAGATGATGCACAGATAAAGACACATAAATGAATTATTCCTGATCTGTTAAGCTTATCGTATATTGGTCCTGATTGTTCCTGAATAAAGAAGCTCGGTTGTCACACGTTTGGAGAGTATCCTGAATAATTCGCTGCCAACAGGTTATGGGCCCAGAATGACACAGAACACCAGAGGAGCACAGCAACAGAAGCCCAGAGCTAATGCAGCATAGAGTAACATAGAAGATGTCCACTAGTAGCAATCTTGTCAAGTTCTCAGTGCCAAACCTCACTAACCAGAACTAGCAGTCCTGGAAATTCAAGGTGAAGATGCTGCTCATAAGAGAAGGTACATGGAAATATACTCAGGAACAAGTGCCTCATCCATTACCAGATGATTGGCTACAGAAGGATCTGAAACACAAAGCACAATCTCTCTTAGTGTAGATGATAATCAGATTGTGCATATATGCAAGTGTGAAACTGCAAAGGAGATGTGGGATGAGTTACAGAATGTGCATGAAAGATCAAATCTCAGCAGAAAAGCTTTATCTCAAGAGAAAGCTGTATCAGTATAAGCTAAGTGATGGACAGAATATGCAGGACTATATAAGAAACAGCCTAGAGATTGTGGAGCATCTCAGGGGTATTGAAGAAGAAATTAAAGATTTTCATGTTGCTGCCCTTATATGAAATGGTCTTCCAGAAAGTTATGACACACTCCTGACTGCACTAGATGCACAGCCAGATGATGAGCCGACACTAGAGTATGTTAAAGGCAAACTTGTGGGTGAATTCAAAAGATAAATGCAGCATGTAAGCAGCAGTAATGAATCCAGAGCAGAAACAGCATTAAAGACACAGGCTTTCCCTAAATATAAGAGCAATCTAAGGGAAACTTGTGAATGCTTTGTCTGTAAAAAGCCTGGCCACCTTAAAGCAGACTGCAGAATTTGGACAGCAAGAATGAGTCATTTAAAAGCAGAACAGTCATCAAAGGGTTAAAACAGCTGTAAAGAAAGATTCTGAATGTGTTGAAGCTGCATTTAATGCCAGTACAAGCCCATCTGCAAAGCATATATATAGTGTATAGATTCTGGTGCAAGCAGCCATATGACAAATAACAAGGATTTCTTCACTGATCCTAATGAAAGCAGGTCAGAAAAGGTCATCTTAGCTAATGGTCACTATATGACTTCAGAAGGAGTAGGAGACTACTACCTCCACTGTCCAGTTTCCTCAGCACATAGCAGAAAGATCCCAATAAAGGATGTTCTCGATGTTCCCAGCCTTGAAAGCAATCTTCTGTCAGTAAAGAAGCTCACGCATAAGGGAATGTAGTTACTTTTAGAGATAACAGCTGCATCATCTCAAAGAAGGGTCACACTCTTGCAGAAGGAAAAATCCAAGATGGACTTTATTAGCTAAAATGCAAAGAAAGAGTGTACAGTGCTAGACAAGATCTGCATAAGAATTGTATCCATGTATGGCACAGACGTCTTGGGCATCCAGAAGCAGTAACAAAGCTAGCTCAACTTGCAAATGGTATTGAAATCAACCAGTGTAGTAAAATGATGAAGTGCATTAGCTGTCTTAAAGGGAAAATGTCCAGAAAATCCTTTCCAAAAATAAGCACCACTAGATCTGCACAGCCACTGGATCTGATACATACCGATGTATGCGGTCCAATGAGTGTTCAAACTCCTAGAAAGAAGAGATATTTTCTCACATTTATAGATGACTACCCCAGATATACAGTCACCTACCTGCTTCAGAGTAAGGATCAAGTTCCACAGAAATTTGAAGAATATTTTGCTGTAGTGTTTAACAAATTTGGGAGAATGCCAAAAGCCCTGCATGCAGATAATGGAACCGAACATACAAGTGGTAAGGTGCAAACCATTTTGAAAAAGGATGAAATCGTGTTTCAGTCTACCCTTTCATACAATCCAGAACAAAATGGCATTGCAGTGATAAAGAACCGTACTCGCTGCGAAAGTGGAAGTATGTTGTTTGATGCGAATCTACCTACAACGCATTGGGGAGAAGCTATCATGACAGCTTGTTATCTTCAAAATAGAATGCCAGGTAAAGCCACAAATAAAACTTCATATGAGCTATGGAACTGCGAGAAGCCTAACCTTAAGCACCTCAGGATATTTGGAAGCAAAGCGTTTATGTATGTTCCCAAAGAAAAACGTTCCAAGTGGGAATCACACGCAAAGAAAGGAGTCCTGGTGGGCTATAGCGAAACTCAAAAGTGATACAGAATCCTGCACCCAGAGACCCACACAGTAACCATCAGCAGAAATGTTATGATTGATAAAAACTCTGTATCACTCAAATTCCATGAAGTTACACCAGTTATTTAACCTAAGAAGCAAGAATAAACATCTCAATCACTTAACCCAGACACCGAAAAGGAAAACACTGAAGTGTGAATAAGCTCTTAAGCCACCAAGGAAGACTCAGAAGAACCAAGTCAACCTCCAGTCAGGAGATCAGAAAGGCCAAACAAAGGTATCCAAGCTAGATGCCTTTGTTATATAGTCAGAACTCTTCCTGAACCAGAGCCACAGTCATAGCAAGAGATGCAAAAACTGCCTGTCCATGAAAAGCAGAAGTTGATAAATGCTTTTAATGAAGAGATGGAGTCCCTTCACCAACTCCAGACATGGGAGCTTACTGAGCTACCACAAGGAAAAAGAGCTATCAGATGTAAGTGGGTCTTCAAAAGCAAATATGACTCAGAAGGTAAAGTTCACCAGTTTATGGTAAGATTGGTCGCAAAAGGGTACTCGCAAAAGTATGGTGAAGATTATGATGCTACATTTTCTCCAGTTGTGAAGCAAACCACATTCAGAACTTTAATGTCCATAGCTGCAGTTCAACAGATGATAGTGAGACATTTTGACATCAAAACAGCCTTCCTACATGGTGACGTTGCAGAAGAGTTGTACATGAGCCAACCTAGGGGATATATTAACCCCTTTCTGCCATCTGACGTACTATCCCGTCCATGGTACCCAGGTCCGTATGACCGGGGACGGGATAGTATGTCAGCATGATCAGCAGCGCCCGCAGGGGGGAGCGCCACTAATCGTGGCCGGGTGTCAGCTGATTATCACAGCTGACACCCGGCACTATGTGTCAGAGGCAGTCACGGCCCCCGTCACATTAACCACTGGCGCACTGTGATCAAACATGCTCTGAGGGTCTCCTCCCTGCAGGCCCCCTGGATCTAATATGGCCATGGGTGCCTTCGTGGCCTGTAGGGAGGCGGCTTCCTCAGTGCCTGCTGAGAGCAGGCACTGAGAAAGCCTGTGCAGTGCCTGTCATATCAGCGATCTGACACTATATAGTAATGTCCCACATTGGGACAATATAATAAAGTGAAAAAAAACAAGTGCAAAAATAATTTATAAAAAATCCCTAAATAAATTAAAATATATATATATATATATATATATATTCCCTCATCAATTCTTTTCTTTGTAAATAAAAAAAACAATAAAAATACACGTATTTAGTAAGGTTGCATCCGTAATGACCCACCCTATAAAACTGTCCCACTAGTTAACCCCTTTAGTGAACCCCTTAAAAAAAAACTAGGCAAAAACAATGCTTTATCATCATACCGCCAAACAAAAAGTGCAATAACGCACAATCAAAAAGACAGATATGAATAAACATGGTACCGCTGAAAATGTTATTTTGTACCGCAAAAAGATGAGCCATGACACAGCATCATCAGTGAAAAAATAAAAAATTTATAGCTCACAGAATAAAGCGATGCAAAAATAATTATTTTTTATATTGTTTTTATTGTATAAAAGCGTCAAAACATAAAAGAAGATATAAATGAGGTATCGCTGTAATCATACTGACCCGAACAAGAAAATCCCTTAATCAATTTTACCACACGCGGAACGGTGTAAACGCCCCCCAAAACAAATTCATGAAATTCATGAAACCCCCGCAGAAACCTCACACATCTAGACACTCGCACACTCTCTGACTCTATTCTTCCACTGTCCTCCATAGCTTCACTACACGACACTGACGCTGCCACTAGTTTCTACAATGCCACTCTTGCATCAGCCATCGACTCAGTCGTCCCTGTCATGCATAACAGAGTGCGACGAATCAATAGACAACGCTGGCACAATAACACCACTAAAAAGCTTCGGCAAGCATCCAGAATTGCAGAACGGCGCTGGAAGAAAACGCATTCGCAAGACGACTTCACTGCACTCAAACAAGCAACACTTGCATTCAAATCAGCTCTCACCTCTGCTAAACAGGCCTTATTTACATCCCTTGTATCTTCCTTATCCCACAACCCCAAACAGTTGTTCAATACTTTTAACTCCCTCCTCCGCCCACCACTGCCCCCTCCAACTTCCCTAATCTCTGCCTAGGACTTTGCTGCACACTTCAAAAACAAGATAGACCAAACACGGCAAGTTTTTATTGCCCAACCACCACAACCCCTTTGTATACCAGACCAATGCCCAAACCCCATAACCTCCTTATCCAACATCACTGAAGGGGAGCTTGCTCACCTTCTCTCCAAATCACACCTCACCACTTGTGCACTTGACCTATCCCATCCCACCTCCTCCCCAACATCACCACCACTCTTATCCCATCCCTAACCCACCTCTTCAACCTATCACTAACTTCTGGTACCTTTCCCTTCTGCTTTAAAACATGCCACAATCACGCCTATCCTTAAAAAGCCAACCCTCGATCCAACAACCAAGTCCAGCTATCGCCCAGTATCACTGCTCCCATTCGCTTCTAAACTCCTGGAGCAGCATGTCCACGCTGAACTTTCCTCCCACCTCTCATCTAACTTGCTCTTTGACAATCTACAATCTGGCTTCCGCCCCCATCTTTCCACTGAGACAGCCCTGACCAAAATTACCTACATACAGCCAAAGCTAATGAACAATACTCTATACTCCTGCTTCTAGACCTGTCCTCTGCTTTCGACAGTTGACCACTGCCTCCTACTACAGATCCTCTCCTCCTTTGGCATCAAAGACCTCGCCCTATCCTGGAGCTCCTCATACCTTTCCAACTGCACATTCAGCGTCTCCCACTCCCACACTACCTCCTCATCCCACCCTCTCTGTTGGAGTCCCCAAGGCTCTGTTCTAGGACCCCTACTCTTCTCAATCTACACACTTGGCCTGGGACAACTCATAAAGTCCCACGGATTCCAGTACCACCTTTATGCCGGTGATGCTCAGATCTACCTCAGAACTATGCTTGTGCATGCCCTCATCATCTCCCGTCTCGACTACTGCAACATCCTTTTCTGTGGCCTCCCTGCTAACACCCTTGCACCTCTCCAGTCCATCCTCAACTCTGCCACCCGACTAATTCATCTCTCTCCTTGCTACTCCTCCACTTCTCCCCTCTGCAAATCTCTTCACTGGCTCCCATTCCCTCAGCGCATCCAATTCAATTTACTAATACTGACCTACAAGGCCATCTATAACCTGTCTCCTCCATACATCTCTGAACTAATCTCCCGATACCTTCCCTCACGTAATCTCTGGTCCTCCCAAAACCTCCTTCTCTCCTCCACACTTATTCGCTCCTTACCCAACTGCCTCCAAGACTTCTCCTGAATAGCCCCCATCCTATGGAATTCCCTGCCCCAACACGTCCGGCTATCAACCACACTCGGATCCTTCAGACGGAACCTGAAAACCAATCTCATCAAGAAAGCCTACAGCCTACAATGATCCCAGCTGCCTCCTCACCACTACTGAAGCTACCGCCTCACCATCACTGGAGCTGCTGCAACCCCCCAACCTACTGTCTCCTTTCCCACCATCCTGTAGCATGTAAGCCCGAAAGGGCAGGGTCCTCTCTCCCCTGTATATAAGTCTGTTATTGTTAGTTTGTTTACTGTAAGTGATATCTGTAATTTGTATGTAACCCCTTCTCATGTACAGCACCATGGAACCAATGGTGCTTTATAAATAAATAATAATAATAATATTAATAATGAAATGCTGGTTTTTGTTTTTGTTCATTCTGTGTCGCAAAAATCAGAATAAAAAGCGATCAAAAAATGCCATGTGCCCGAAAATGTTATCAATAAAAACATCAACTCGTCTCGCAAAAAATAAGACCTCACATGACTCTGTGAGTCAAAATATGGAAAAATTATAGCTCTCAAAATGTGGTGATGAAAAAATAGTTTTTACAATAAAAAGCGTCTTTTAGCATATTGCAGCTGTCAAATATAAAAACAAGCCATAAATAGTAAATCAAATCCCCTATATCACCCCCTTAGTTAGGGAAAAATAATAACATTTTAAAAAATGTATTTGTTTCCATTTTCCCATTAGGGTTAGGGCTAAGGTTAGGGCTAGGGTTAAGGCTAGGGTTAGGGTTAGGGCTAGGGCTTGGGTTAGGGTTAGGGGTGTGTTGGGGTTAGGTTTGGAGTTAGAATTGGGGGGTTTCCGCTGTTTGGGCACATCAGGGGCTCTCCAAAAGCAACATGGCGTCTAATCTCAATTCCAGCCAATTCTTTGTTGAAAAAGTCAAACGGTGCTCCTTCCCTTCCAAGCTCTGCCATGCGCCCAAAAATTGGTTTACCCCCACATATGGGGTATCAGACTACTCAGGACAAATTGCACAACAACTTTTGGGGTACAATTTCTCCTGTTACCCTTGGGAAAATAAAAAATTAGGGGAAAAATATCATTTTTTTGGAAAAAAATATAATTATTTTTATTTTTATGGCTCTACGTTATAAGCTTCTGTGAAGCACTTGGGGGTTCAAAGTGCTCACCACACATCTAGATAAGTTCCTTGGGGGTCTAGGGGCTCTAAAAATGTGACATGACGCCCACAGACCATTCCATCCAAGTCTGGATTGCAAAACGTCACTACTTCCCTTCCGAGCCCCGACGTGTACCCATACAGTAGTTTTCTCCCACATATGGGGTATCAGCGTACTCAGGACAAATTATACAACAACTTTTGGGGTCCAATTTCTCCTGTTACCCTTGGAAAAATAAAAAATGGGGACTAAATGATCATGTTTGTGGAAAAAATATGATTTTTTTATTTTCACGCC
Source organism: Dendrobates tinctorius (assembly GCF_039654945.1). Lineage (NCBI taxonomy): Eukaryota > Metazoa > Chordata > Amphibia > Anura > Dendrobatidae > Dendrobates > Dendrobates tinctorius. The sequence goes on along the minus strand of NW_027361874.1, from coordinate 800,976 downwards.
CGGGCGTTATAAACTTCTATGAAGCACTTGCGGGTTCAAAGTGCTCACCACACGTCTATATAAGTTCCTTGGGGGGTCTAGGTTCCAAAACGGGGTCACTTGTGGGGGGTTTCCACAGTTTAGGCACATTAGGGGCTCTCCAAATGCGTCCTGACACCAACAGACCATTCCATCAAAGTCTGCATTCCAAAACGTCACTACTTCCCTTCCGAGCCCAGATGTGTGCCCATACAGTAGTTTTCTCACACATATGGGGTATCAGCGTACTCAGGACAAATTGTACAACTTTTGGGTTCCAATTTCTCCTGTTACCCTTGGGAAAATAAAAAAGGGGACTAAAAGATCATGTTTGTGGAAAAAATATAACTTTTTTATTTTCACGTTATAAACTTCTGTGAAGCACTTGAGGGTTCAAAGTGCTCACCACTAGAGCTGAGCGAAACGGGTTAGTCATATTCAAAAGTCGCCGACTTTCACTGAAGTCGGGTTTCATGAAATGAAACCCGACCATAGCGTGAGGTCGGCCACGAGGTCGGCGACCAGAGCGCCAAAGTTGCATTTCAAAAGATGCTTCCAGCGCCCTTTTTCAGCCAATGATGGAGGACGCACACTGTGGGCAACGCGATGACATAAGCATCGGTCACCACCATCTTTGAGAAGGGCATGCAAGTGATTGACTGGCTTTGTGTGGCATCACAGGGGCTATAAAAGGGCATGAACGCCAACCGCCATCTTACTTATGCCGATCTTAGCATATGGAGAGCTGCTGCTGCTGATTCTGTAGGGAGAGCGTTAGGCAGGGAAGAAGAACCAAAAAAACTGCTTCTGCTGTTAGTGATTTCCACCTACAACACAACACTTTGTGTGCAGTGACAGGGGAGGCTCTATTTTTGTGCATCAGCTCTGTTGGTTATTAGGCTGCCTTATAAGGCTCCCTGATAGCTGCATTGCTGTGTGCAAACTGCTTTTTTAAAAGCAAAAATACATTTCTTCCTCTTTTCTGCACAGTTACCAAGCGTTCATTTTTCCACCCTTTTGTGTGTGCACTGTGCAGCAGTCCTGCTTATTAGGCTGCCTGCATCCATACTGGGACTGTGAGCATCATTGTCAGCGTCCTCAAATCTCTAGTGAGATCCAAATTCTCACCAATCCTATAGACACCCTCCACCTTGTCATACACCATCCAATTTCAGCCTGTTACATTGAGGTGTATTCTCTCCTGGGCCAGAGACAATAGTTCTACGTCCTCAAATCTCTAGTGAGATTCAAATTCTCACCAATCCTATAGACACCCTCCACCTTGTCATGCACCATCCAATTTCAGCCTGTTACATTGAGGTGTAATCTCTCCTGTGCCTGAGACAATAGTTCTGCGTCCTCAAATCTATAGTGAGATTCAAAATCTCACCAATCCTATAGACACCCTCCACCTTGTTATACACCATCCAATTTCAGCGTGTTACATTGAGGTGTAATCTCTACTGGGCCAGAGACAATAGTTCAGCGTCCTCAAATCTATAGTGAGATTCAAATTCTCACGAATCCTATAGACACCCTCCACCTTGTCATTCACCATCCAATTTCAGCCTGTTACATTGAGGTGTAATCTCTACTGGGCCAGAGACAATAGTTCAGCGTCCTCAAATCTATAGTGAGATTCAAATTCTCACCAATCCTATAGACACCCTACACCTTGTCATACACCATCCAATTTCAGCGTGTTACATTGAGGTGTAATCTCTACTGGGCCAGAGACAATAGTTCAGCGTCCTCAAATCTATAGTGAGATTCAAATTCTCACCACTCCTATAGACACCCTCCACCTTGTCATACACCATCCAATTTCAGCCTGTTACATTGAGGTGTAATCTCTACTGGGCCAGAGACAATAGTTCTGCGTCCTCAAATCTCTAGTGAGATTCAAATTCTCACCAATAGTAGATACACCTTCTACCTTCTTTTACAGTACCATATAGCTGGCGGTATTTTGGGTACATTTTCACAAAAATGAGCAAGTATGGTGGAAGATGCCATGGAAGTGGGCGGGGGTTGCCAGCTGGTCCCAATGGTGGTGTGGTGGTGTTGCATCTGTTGGTAGCTGCAAAAGCACAATAGCACCTAAGGCAGGAGGTGTTGAGCCTGTTGAGTTTTGCTCCACAAGGCCTTGAAGGCTCTCTTTTCTGGGAGTAGGAAAACCACTTTTAAAGCCGGAGCTTCAGGAACAAGTTTTGGCTTACATTGCTGACACAGCCTCCAGCTCTCTCACCTCCTCTTCTGAAGTTTCAAAAAATAAAAGCACTTAGTCGTCATTGGAGGCTCCTGGTCAGGAACAACACCTTTCCTTGTGTCCTTCACCCCTACCAAAAGTGAAGGATGTGGCAGGCCACACTACCGATTACTCCATGGAGCTCTTTTCATATACCATGCCTGGGTTATCAAGTCAAATCGTTAATTCCCCAGTCCAAGATGAATCTGACATGGAGTGCACTGATGCACAGCCACTGCTAGATTTTTCTGCTGGTACATTCACTCAGAGCACTACTTTGTCCTCGCAGTGTACTGAGGCAGAATCAGACCCTGATGAAACTCAGGTGCCCCTTTTCGCATACTATACCACCTTACACGGTGACATAGAGGAAAGTGCACATGAAATTGAAGAGGAGGTGATGGATGACCAAGTTGTTGACCCAGATTGGCATCCATTGGGGGAAGAGGGTGCCGCTGCCAATAGCTCAGAAGAGAAGGAGGAGGATCCGCAGCAGGCAACGACATCGCAACAGCTGTTATCTGGCAGGACCGTAGCAGTCCAAAAACGTGTTACAAAAACCAAAAGTGTTGCAGGACAGCTTGGCCAGACGGACAAATTAGCACAGCGTGCAAGGTCTCAAAATGTCTTCCATAGTAGGAAGAGTGCAGTGTGGCACTTTTTTGAACAGACCTTTAGCCGAGGGAAAAATCTGAGAAATTTGAATACCAGTTGCATGCTTAGACATTTAACCACCATGCACTTGCAAGCGTGGACGGACTACCAAACCTCACGTACCACATGTGCACCTGCTCCAAATGAAGGTAGTCAGCAATGCTACATCGCTTCCCCCACTGTAAGCCCACCGGTTGGCACACCACCAGCAGCAAATGGCGAGGTGTCGTCGCAAGGGCAAAGCAGTCATGGAATCACAATGTTATACGAAAGACTAAATCTAGGCCATCAGCAACACCACCAACACCATCACCATCACCAACCCTCTCTCAGTCCGCCATGTCCACCGCTAGTTCCACCATATGCAGCTCTCAAGTCCAGCTCACCCTACCAGAGACTCTGAGTAGGACAAGAAAGTACTCATCCTGTCATCCGTGTACACTGGCTTTGAACGCCCACATTGCCAAACTAATCTCGTTAGAGATGATGCCCTACCGGTTGGTTGAAAGCAAAGCTTTCCGCGAGATCATGGCCTACGCAGTACCATGCTATGACCTACCCAGTCGGCACTTCTTTTCGCGAAAAGCCATCCCAGCCCTCCACATGCATGTGAAAGACCGCATTGTCCATGCACTCAAGCAATCAGTGAGTGGAAAGGCGCACCTCACAACAGATGCATGGTCCAGTAGGCATGGCCAGGGCCGTTACGTGTCCATCACTGCGCACTGGGTTAATGTGGTGGATGCAGGGTCCACAGGGGACAGCGTCGGTGAGACAGTGCTGCCTAGCCCACGGTATAGGAAACAGTTGGCTGTAGGCGTTCGACCCTCCTCCTCCTCCTCCAGAAGCGAAAGCTCATCCACAGAGCACAGTCGCACGAACACTCCATCCGCAGCTGCCAGTGTTGCATACAAGATGTCCCACTATCGAACAGCTAGTGGTAAGCGTCAGCAGGCTGTGTTGAATATGATGTGCTTGGGGGACAACAGACACTGCGGAGGTACTGGCCGACTACTTGCAGCGACAAACTGAGTCATGGCTGGGCAGTCTACATCTTGAGGCAGGCAAGGTAGTTAGTGATAACGGCCGGAATTTTGTGGCAGCCATAGCCCTTTCAAAACTCAGACACATACCTTGCCTGGCTCACACCTTGAACCTGGTGGTGCAGTGCTTCCTCAATAATTATCCGGAGTTAACAGCCCTGCTCCATAAGGTGCGAAGACTGTGCTCGCACATCCACCGGTCGCCCGTACACTACAGTCGTATGCAGAAGCTGCAGCGATTGCTCCACCTTCCCAAGCACCGCCTAATTATCGACGTTGCAACAAGGTGGAACGCCACCCTGCACATGGTTCAGAGGCTGTGCGAACAGAGGCAGGCTGTAATTCATTTGTGGGAGGATACACGGGCAGGCAGTTTGCAGGCAGACATGGAGTTGTCTGGTGTGCAGTGGTCGAAGCTGAAAGACCTCTGTAAAGTCCTTCAGTGTTTTGAGGAATGCACACGGCTGGTAAGCGCAGATGACGCCATCATAAGCATGAGTATCCCACTTAGGCGTCTGCTCATGCAAACTTTCCGCACATTAAGTAGCAGGCGTCTGCAGCTGAGGAGGAAGAGGAGGTGGGAAGCCTTGATGACAGTCAGCCATTGTCTGGTCAGGGAAGTCTCGTGGACGAGGTGGAGGAAGAAGAGGAAGAGGAGGAGGAGGAGGATGGGGATGATTATTTTGGGGAGGAGGATGCTTCTCAGGGGGCAAGAAAAAATGTTGGCGTGGCAAGGTTTGTGCGTGACTGGAGGGATGTGGATTTGCCAGAAAGTGCTCCTCCACCTCGCACTCACAGTGCATCATTGACACCTGGAACATTGGCCCACATGTCTGATTATGCCTTGCAGATCCTAAAAAGGGACCCCCGCATTGCTAAAATGATGAACGATGACGACTACTGGTTGGCCAGCATCATGGACGCTATAAAGGCAAATTCCAAAACATCATGCCACAGGAGAACCTAGGGCTAATATTGGCTAACAAACAAGCAACTCTGGTAAACTATTTGTATGAGGCATTCCCAGCACACAGCGGCGGTGATGTTTTCCCAACGAGCCGTAGGGGGCAACATGGAAGAGGTGTTCGAGGTGCACACAGCCAAAGAGGCGTTGGACACAGGGGTTTCATGACCATGTTGTGGACTGATTTTTCAAGTACCGCTGACATGACTGGTAATACTGCATCGATCGAAAGTGACAGGAGACAGCAGCTGTCAACTATGGTAACAAACTACTTCTCCTCCCATATCGATGTTCTGCCTCACCGGTCATTCCCCTTTGACTATTGGGCCAGTAACCTTGACACCTGGCCTGAATTGGCACAATATGCCTTACAGGAGCTCGCTTGCCCTGCTGCTAGTGTGTTATCTGAACGAGTCTTCAAGGCTGCTGGATCAATACTGACAGAAAAAAGGACCCGTCTGTTGACCCAAAATGTTGATGATCTAACCTTCATTAAAATGAACCATGCATGTGTTTCAAAGGATTTTGTCCCACCCTCCCCTGCTGACACGTAGGTTGCCAGAAAAATGGCTTGCTTTTGTCCTCCTCTTCCAAGGATTTCTCCAATTACTCCATTTGCAGCTGCTGAATGTCCAACATCAACATATGCCTATTTTTCCACCTCCCTAACTGGGCTGCCTCCCCCCCCACAGGGCCGGGGTAACCACCTGGCGCACGCACCCGTGCGAGTGCCGTTGCCCTGGACAGGTGGGTGGGCACACTCTTTGGCAACGGCACTGGCACAAGGTCCCTCATAGTAGAATCAAGTGTCTCAGACACACCGACGTACTATGAGGGGCCCTGTGCCAGTGCCGTCGCCAACGAGTGGGCCCCCCTGCTTGATCAGGATCACAGCACTTGCAAAGTTGAAATACTTACCTCTCCCTGCTCCACCGCCGTGACGTCTTCCGCGTTTCCTGACAGTGACATTCTGGTCAGAGAGCGCAATGACATCACGTCTGTACTCCCTCTGCCTAAACAGTCCAAGTGCAGTGAGATGGAAGATGGGGACGACAAGGAGTCCAAACTAGTACAGGGTTTCCCTAGCGAGGAGACTTATTTAATTGTTTTCAATGTTGGGACAGCTATTTTTGGGGAGCACTATACTCTGGAGAATGATATATGAGGCCCACCATACACTGGAGCATTCCAAAGGTGGACATCAGACTCTGGAGCAGCATTTACAGGGCCCATTATGCACTGGAGCTTTAGAAATGGGGCCCATTATATATGGAGCATTATTTGGGTCCATAACACAGTGGAGCTTCATCCATGGGGACCAACATATACTGTAGCATTGTGTGGAGCTCATCATATGCTGTTTCAAACATTATATGGGACCAATGATTCTGTATGGAGAAATATATGGGCCTCATTACTCTGTATAGCGCACTATGCGGTGGCCATAATACTGTATGGAGTAATATACTGTCCGTTTTTTGAGCTATTGGAGAATTTAAAATGGACATCAGTCATGAGATGTAAGAAGTGAAGTATTTTTCATTGTACTATACCGCTATTTCTCTGCCGTATAAGAGGATAATGAATTGTGGCATGTGTTAAAGGAGCCCATTGACACTCTTTGGCCCAGGGCCCACGAAAATCTGGAGCCAGCCCTACCCCCCCTCCACAACTTTAGCCAAATAACCCCCAGTTTTCAATGCCTAACTATTATTATAAAGTAAATTAAGGTTGACAAGCTTAAGTAATAAGAATTGATGTTTTTGGCATTAAAATGGGCACTGTAGGTGTGTTTCCTGTCCTTCACTCCCTACCGACCTTGGTTCCCCATTGACTTGCATTGGGTTTCGTGTTTCAGTCGGCCTTCGACTTTTCACGATAATTGGCCGATTTCGTTCGACCCGACTTTTGAGAAAGTCTGGTTTCATGAAACCCAACTCGACCCGAAAAAGGCAAAGTCGCTCATCTCTACTCACCACACATCTAGAAAAGTCCCTTGGGGGTCTAGTTTCCAAAATGGTGTCATTTGTGGGGGGTTTCCAAAGTTTAGGTACATCAGGGGCTCTCCAAATGCAACAAGGCGTCCGATCTCAATTCCAGCCAAAAAAAATCAAATGGTGTTGCATCCCTTCCGAGTTCTGCCATGAGCCCAAATAGTGGTTTACCACCACATATGGGGTATCAGCATACTCAGGACAAATTGCACAATAACTTTTGGGGTCCTGTTACCCTTGGGAAAATAAAAATTAAGGGTCAAAAGATCATTTTTTTGGACAAAATATGATTTTTTAATTGTACGACAGTACATTATAAACTTCTGTGAAGACCTTGGGGGTTCAAAGTGCTCACTACACACCTAGATAAGTTCCTTGGGGGGTCTAGTTTCCAAAATGGGGTTACTGGTTGGGAGTTTCCACTGTTCAGGCTCTCCAAACGTGACATGGTGCCCGATCTCAATTCCAGCCAATTTTGCGTTGAAAAAGTTATACGGCGCTCGTTCCCTTCCAAGCTCTGCCATGCGCCGCAACAGTGCTTCCCCCCACATATCAGGTATCAGCGTACTCAATACAAATTTCACAATAACTTTTGCAGTTCAATTTCTCCTGTTACCTTTGGTAAAATAAAAAAATTGGACCTGAAGTAATTTTTTTGTGAAAAAAAGTTAAAAGTTCTTTTTTTTTTTTTTTTAAAGCATTCATAAAATTCCTGTAAAGCACCTCAAGGGTTAATAAACTTCTTGAATGTGGTTTTGAGCACCTTGAGGGGTGCAGTTTTTAGAATGGGGCCACTTTTGGGTATTTTCTGTCATTTAGACCCCTCAAAGTGACTTCAAATGTGATGTGGTCCCTAAAAATAAAATTGTGTTGTAAAAAAGAGAAATTGCTGGTCAACTTTTAACCCTTATAACTTCCTAGCAAAGAAAAATTTGGGTTCCAAAATTATGCCAATGTAAAGTAAGCATGTGGGAAATGTTACTTTTATTAAGTTTTTTGTGTGCCATATCTCTGTGATTTAAGGGCATAAAAATTCAAAGTTGGAAAATTGCGAAATTTTCAATATTTTCACCAAATTTCTGTTTTTTTTCACAAATAAACACAAGTTGTATGAATGAAATTTTACCACTAACATGAAGTACAATATGTCACAAGAAAAACAATGACAGAATCACCAGGATCCATGGAAGCGTTCCAGAGTTATTACCTCATAAAGGGACAGTGGTCAGAATTGAAAAAAATTGGCCCAGTCATGAACGTGCAAACCACCCTTTGGGGTAAAGGGGTTAAAAAGGGTGAAGAGCACCTTCTTTGCAAAAAGGCAAAAATCTCTCTATGGACTTAAGCAATCAGCAAGAGCTTGGCACTCAAAAATGAACAAAGTTTTGATGGATGAAGGATTTAAAAGATCTCAAGCTGATCCATGTTTGTATATGAAAAATGTAGCGAAGGAGTGGACGTATGTTCTCCTATATGTAGATGATGTAATCATGTCTCATCAAGATGAAAAAGAAATTGCAAAGCTAGGTGAAATTCTCAACCAGCACTTTGAGACTAAGGACCTTGGAAATGTGATATATTGTTTGGGAATCTAAATCCAGAGAGAGGAAGATGGGAGTTTTCTTCTCAACCAAATGTCTAAAATTTCCACAATACTCAACCAGTTTGGAATGGCAGAAGCCAAAGGTGCGTCAACACCAATGGATCCATCCTACTTAAAGTGGAAAGAGGAAGAAGATCTGCTATCCAGAGAATTCTTCAATATCTTAAAGAAACTTAAAGGCAAAATCTTAAGATATCTGCATCAGGAGATCTCACTTTCAGAGTTTATGTAGATGCAGATTGGGCTGGAGATTCAGGTGAACAGAAATAAACAAGTGGTCACTTGTTCAAGTAAAGGCCCCATCACACATAGCGATCTCGCTAGCAAGATCGCTGCTGAGTCACAAGTTCTGTGTGTGACAGCGATCAGCGAACGGCCCCCCTGCCGGTATCGCTGATCGCTGTAGGAAAGCCCAGGACTTTTCTTTGGTCGCTGGTCTCCCGCTGGCCAGGACGCATCGCTGCGTGTGACAGGCGGGAGACCAGCGATCAGCTGGTAATTAACGTACACATCGGGTATCAAAGGGACGTGCGTCCCTTAGAAACCCGATGTGTACGTTAGTTACCAGCGCGCTGATGCAGGGAGCTGGTAACTAACGTACACATCGGGTACCTGAGGGATGCACGTCCCTTGGATATCCGATGTGTACGTTAGTCACCAGCTCCCTGCATCAGCGCGCTGGTAACTAACGAACACAGTGACGCCGCGTGCTCGGCGTCGCTGTGCTGATCGCTGGTGAAGCTGTCTGTTTGACAGCTCACCAGCGATCACATAGCGACTTACCAGCAATGCTGACACGTTGATATCGTTGTCGAGATCGCTGGTGAGTCGTTATGTGTGACGGGGCCCTTAGGAGAAAATTCAGTTTCTTGGTCCAGCAGAAAGCACATGTCAGTCGCATTATCTTCTACAGAAGCAGAATTTGTGTCTGCTGCTTATGCAAGTCAAGAAGTTATTTGGTTGAAACAACTTTTGGAAGATTTCGGCAAGCCATTATCTCAAACAACAGTTATCTATGAGGACAGCCAAGGATGCATTAAACTTGCCAGCAGTGAGAAGATGCAAAGACTAAGCACATTAATGTAAAACATCACCACTTCGGGGACTTAGTGGAGCGTGGTGTACTCAAGTTTGTTTACTGCAAGTCTGACAAGATGATAGCTGATGGTATGACAAAGCCATTATCAAAAGCCAAGTTTGTGGGCTTCACAACCACAATGCGACTAACAGGATAAGTAGTTGTTGAGTGGGGGTGTTGGAATATGTTTGGTGCAACAACTCCATTCCTGTCTATGAGTGTTTAGTTGCTAGATTTGTATGCTGTTTATAAAGTTAGAACAAAAAAAACTCCCAGAGGCTCACACAGGGAGAGCATGTGACTGTATTTCCTGTTTTCCTGTGTCTGTGTATGAGAGAAGCAGCCTGCTGTAGATAATGCACAGATAGAGACACACAAATGATTTATTCTTGATCTATTAAGCTTATCGTATATTGCTCCTGATTGTTCCTGAATAAAGAAGCTCTGTTGTCACATGCTTGGAGAGTATCCTGAATAATCCACTGCCAACATTAGGAACTGAAGAGGAGGACCTAGGAATGTCCTATAAACTGTGTGTGTCTGTGTGGAGCCAACAATGTCTGGGCATGTAGCATGAAGTATGTACTGTAAGTTACACAGTGTAGCCCACAGATTGTGTAATACAGTGTGTGTAGCATGGTGTGCATGAGTAACATACAATGTGTCTAAATGGAGTGTATATATGAGTGTGTTGTGAGTAGTATGGTGTGTGTTTAACATCAATATAGTGTGTATGTATCTGTAAGAAGAAGGACCGAACCGGGGGTACCTGTCTTGCGCCAGGTCCGTAACTGTCGGGGCTGACTCCTCTTTTGTCCAGGGGAAAGCTTAGAGACCCAGACTGACCTTTGCACTGGGCATCAGGGGGCATGGCTAAAACAAGGAAGCCACAGTGCGTGCGTAAGTAGACAGACTTGGCGGAAACAAACAGCGCGCAGCAGGGAGATGTGTGCATTTCGTCTCTTGAGCACCGGAATAGCGCTCGTGCTTCCCTGGGGTAACTCACAAAGACTGTGACAAATATCTTGCCATGTGCCCGCTGTCTCCTGCAACACAAGGTAGCAGACGCTCCGGGCTCGTGAGTAATGCACGCGCACCGCTTATGAAGGATCGGGTGCCTCACCATGAACTGTGCTTTTACTCTCCGGTGTACATCTGTCAAGCCACCCTAGGCTCCGACAGTGTTGTGGCCTGTATTGCACCCCGTGCAGCAAACTCCAGACCAAGGAACCCATTAAAGACGGCAAGGACAAACCGCTGCCGTCGAGATCTGGCTCAAGGAAGCCCACAGGATGACACCGGATCCACCACGTGCTGACCGTGTTGGCGCCACTGTACACACTGTGGACTCTCCAGTCAGGAAGCCATCGAACTGATAAGTTAACCCTGGAGAACAGTTGCTATCTGTATTACATTCTTTACCTCATTCCATATACCAACTGCTATACCCCTGTTTATCCTATCTCCTCCCTGCATGGAGTATACCCCTGTTCAAGTAAAACCACGTTAACTCTTGCTCTGTCTCCTGTCTGTTACTGCATCCAGCAACCTCCTCACATATCATCCACATTTAACAATACCGGCAGCGCAGATGATTGTTCTTAGGAGTAAATATGTCAGCAATTACCCAACAAACAAGCAAAACGATCATTCATGAATATTGACTGGATTGTTTACGTCGGAATGAAAATAATTAGCAGCACATTCACGTTGTGTAAACAGGATTGTGTTTGTATGTAATACAGTTCTGTGTGTGTATCTGTCGCACACTGTGTGTGTGTAGCGTGAAGTCTGAATTTCTAACATATGGAATGTGCTTTTTCGCATAGTGTGTGTAGCATACAGTGTGTATGTGTAAGTTACACAGTGAAACATGTAGTGTGTGTAATATGCAGTGTGTGTGAAATATAAAGTGAGTGTTTCTGACATACAATGTTTAACATATAATGTGTGTGTCTAGCATGGAGTTTGTGTGTATGTATGTGTGATTTGCAGTGTGTAGCATGGAGTGTGTATATTTAATATACAGTATAGGTATCATGCAGTGTGTGTGTGTGATTGTGTGTGTAACATACAGTGAGTGTCTCATGGAGTATATGTGTGCGCATACAAGAAGTGTGTGTAATGTCCAATATATGTGTATAACATGCAGTTTGCGTGTGTTGCATGGAGTGTGCGTATGTAACATACACTGTGTGTGTGAAGAACAAAGACAAAAACCACAGGCCATGTACTCAGGGACCACCTAGAATAATCAAATATTTTATTTGGTGCACAAAAAAGCTGAAAAAAATTGTATAAAAACATTTAAAAAGTAAATGTTATACAAAAATGTTCACAATAGAGCCACAGCCCAATAAAGTGACACAAGAGATATCTTGTGTGTAAAGAAACTTTTTCAGAAATACATTGCTGTTAATAAGAATCTATATGGTCAGCACACCAAAACAGGACCTGACAAAAAAGATAATAAATATTTATAAATAATAATTAACTTTTTTGTCAGGTCCTGTGTTGGTGTGCTGACCATATAGATTCTTATTAACAGCAATGTATTTCTGAAAAGGGTTCTTTGCACACAAGATATCTGTGTCACTTGATTGAGGGCTGTGGGTTTTTTGTGAGTATTTTTGTATAACATTTGTGTCATTTTATGACTTTTTAAATGCTTTTATACACGTTTTTTCAGCTTTTTTGGGTACCAAATAAAATATTTGATTATTCTATGTGATTCCTGAGTACATGCCCCTGATTTTTTGTCTTTGTTCTTCAGTCTTTGATTTTTCACAGGCCTCAGGTAAGTCCCTGTTAGGCTGGAGTCACACTAACCTGCGCAAAATACGCTCCGTATTTTACATGCGTAATACGGATCAATAACCACAAAATAGTGGTCCGTAGGTCATCCGTAAGCAAGGTGAGGTCGCGTATTTTGCGCATGTGTGTCTCCGTATGTAATCCGTATGCAATCCGTATGGCGAGATTTTCTCGCAGCCTTGCAAAATGGACATTTAACGGTTTTGAGGCCTGCAAACAATTTAAATCATTAGCCTGCACCCTATTTAGACACTCAGAAACAGGTGGCTGCCTACATTCTGTACATTTCTCACCTTGCTTTCACGAGGTGTGTTGGTGTTCTTTGTGCAGCATGGCAGAGGGTCTGACATTCAATACAACCGAGCAGGTTCTCTTTACCTGGCTTTTGTCACGGTGCTTTGGGCAACTATATCCTGTGATAGTGGATCCGCGGAGGAGGAGACGCATGTGGGTACATCCACTTTTGAGGCAACGACTCACAAGAGGGCATTTTCACCGCCTCTATTCGTCTCTGCGGGAGCATCCGGACAAATTTTACCAGTAATGTCAAATGAGCATTTCCACATTTGATCGCCTCTTGGAGACAGTGCGCCCTGGGATCACCTTTCAGGACACTAGGATGCGCAAAGCCATATCTGCAGAGGAGCGACTTCTACTCACAATACGGTATGTACTCCACAACCACATTCTCTATGTTCATAATGTGTGTGTTAATTTATGTTTTTTGGCCTTCTTGGACAATGTTTAATACCCTCATCTTACTCAAAATATGTTTCACCTGACACAGCAGAATGTTACATCTAATATGTCCTGCATATCACTTAGTCATTGTGCCACCACATATGTGTGTGTTGTTATCTCTCATTTCCTACCAAGTTTGGTCGGCATGTAACTGATTTTTTTTTACTTTAGCCATTCTAACCTGTACTATTTCTGTTGTTCTACAGCTTCCTGTCCACTGGCCTGTCTTATGCCGCCCTCCACCATGAGTTTCTCATTGGAAAGTCCACCATTTCAGGCATAGTGAGGTCTACATGTGCAGAAATCTGGACAAGACTCCATCAGGTGGTCCTACCCGAGCCCAGGATGGAAGACTGGTTAAGGATTTCAAGGGACTTTGAGGAGGACTGACAGTTTTCAAATTGTATTGGGGCCCTGGATGGCAAACATATCAGGGTGTGTAAGCCGCCGAACTCAGGGTCCCAATTCTTCAATTATAAGCAATACTTTTCTGTTGTATTGTTGGCTCTGGTAGACCCTCAATACAAGTTTATAATTGTTGACATTGGGGCCTATGGAAGGACGGGAGACTCTAGAGTCTTCAATACTTCCATAATGGGTCGGCGGCTACGCACCAACCAGTTGGATCTACCACCACCACGCCAGCTACCAGGCTCCCCCGAACAATCAGTCCCTTATGTCCTTGTGGCAGATGAGGCCTTTCAGTTATCACGTAATGTCATGAGGCCATATCCCCGGCGCAACCTTGACCACAGGCGCAGAATTTTTAACTTGCGCCTATCACGTGCTAGGCGACTGGTGGAGTGTTCCTTTGGGATTCTTTGTGCCAAATGGCGGGTACTCCAGTCTGCCATTCAGTTGAGTGAGCAAAATGTGAATGAAGTTGTGAAAGCCTGTGTTGTTCTGCATAATTTCACCAGGATCCATGATTGTTCCTCCTCTGATGGTGTTGTGCGTAGGCCGGACAATGTGCGCAGGGTGAGACCACCTATCATCCCTCAACGTAGACCGCTCTCTGGCCTCAAAGTGCGTGATATATTCACGAATTACTTTATCTCACCTGAGGGGGCAACGTCTTGGCAAGAGAATGCTGTGTCTATGTTATAATTTCTTTTTTTCAAAGTGTGTCTAAATATATATTACTCAAGCCTTTTTATGATTCTATGAGTGTTTCTTTGCATTGGTTGGTGTCTGTAAGTATGTTGTGATGGATAGTGAGAAATCACACAGAGACGTTAACTAGAGTAGACAAATTTTTAGTTTTGCCTTTTTTTTGTTTGTTTTGCTTAAAGGCAAACATAATTTTGCCAGAACACAAATTTGGCAATGGCCAAAATGACCTTTTGGGCCTTCTTTAACTTGGTGTAACATTAACATTACGGAAAAAAAATGCACCAAACATTATGCAATTACAACATTGCTGCATGCCTACATTAACCTTGATTAGGCAACAAAGGGTGAGCTCCATCACCTAAATAAAGTGAATAAGATAACACTCACATTTCCTCATAATGTTTTCCAATCATAGAAAGATTCCACCATGACAGGCAAGGCTACCTCACATCTTTCACACAGATATTACCTGTCTGTAGAACAGACAATATTTAAGCATGCTATACTGGAAAGGATGAAAATACAAAAATCACTTGTTAAGACATAGAGAGAGCGTGATATTGTGAATGCTGGTCGCCTCAAATTGGTTTACTAGAGAATGCTAATAACAAAGTTGACTACTTAACTAAAGGCAAGCACGCCTTTCCTATGCATTAGCAAGTGATTAGTGTATTTTCATCTTTTCAGGTAAAACAGCATAGCGCATTTAAATATTCTCTTTTATACACACATGTAATATCTGTGTGAAAGGCGTGAGGTAGCGTTGCCTGTTATGATGGATTGTTTCATATGTTTGGAAAACATTGTTTAAAAATGTGAGTGTTAAATTATGTTCTAAATGTTGGTGAAGGAGAACACCTGTTTTTTTGTCTAGATTAGAAGCACCAGTTACATGTCACTGGACATCTCCAAATTTTTGAGTCATAAATCCTCATATGTCGGGGAAGGGGAACGGGGAGGAACAGCCTGTGGGTGCTGCTGGACATTGTGGCCAACATCGCCCTGTGTGGGGCCATACTGTTGCCCATGATGCTGTTGTTGTCCAGCCTCCTGGGTCTGTTGGTGATACTGCCCAGAGTAATAATGATGATGGTGAGGGGCTTCTTGTTGGCTCTGGTAGGCCCGTGGCTCATAACCACCAAGATAGCCAGATCGTCCCCAACCAGGTTGGGACCAGCCTCCAACACTGGGTGGGTACAAGTGGCCATATTGGTGGGGTTGGTTTGATGAAGACATTTGGGGCTGCGGAATAGAAGGATGGGTAGGGGGAGGAAGGGGTTGAGGTGTTGGCCCACGTATTAGGGGCTGTTCAGACCCTGCTTGAGCAAGCATCTGTGTGGATGGTCTCATGCGCATTAAATTTCTTGGTGAGAGCTGCCACCTCTCCAGAAATTCAAACACCTCATATGGGGTATTGGGGGGGTGCTTGCATCAAGCAGGATCTGAATACACCCCCTAATACGGAGCCTGACCTCACGGGTAAGGGCACGGAGATAAAGGGTGAGGCTACGTGCATAGGCCTCCTCACCATCATCTGTAGTGACTCTGGACAAGTAATTCAGCATCCCAGTGTCCACATGGGTCCGGCTCTCTTGAATGGCGACCTGGCGCCTTCTTCTTATTCGCCGTGATGCAAGAGCAGCCTGTGGGGAGGGCCTGATCTGGGCAGTTGGGCTGCTGCTCAAGTTGCCCATCTCTTCCAGGATGGGTGAGGTTGCAGCTGCAGACCGTCCTGGTGGTGTGTTGTGTCGTGCAGCCATTGTGTGGTCTTGTGATGCCTCCTCTTCAGACATCCTTCTTGTAGGGGGAGAAGATGGGCCAGCCACCTCATCCCCTACAGGATCAATAATGGGCTCTGCCTCTGAGGCCGTTCCTCGATCCGTAAGGTTGGATTGAGTTCTGTTATGAAATAGAACAGAGGCAAAAATACATCAATATTTTTGTCCCTGTAAAGTATTTGTGTAATGTTTTTGTGTCATGTGGTGTGAGGTATGTACTTATGGTCTCAGAGCCAGAATTGGGGCGAGGAAGTTCAGCCGGTCATAATATATATATTTCCGCTTTACATGGCCAGCATCCCCACTCCTGGACTGCTGCTGGCGTTCCCGGCGGTACTGGTCCCGGATGCTTCTCCACCGTTTCATCACATCTTCCACTGCAATGTGACAGGAAAGATTGTCAAAATCACATATTTGAGAGGTCACATTTTCAAACAGTAGTCTAGGCATGGGGCCTTATGGGGTGTGCGTTCTACCCATGGTGGCATATGTAATTGGGCCGATACCCAGGGTCTCATTAGCTCCCCTGAAACTAATTTTAGTGGCTAGGAGGATGAGGAGCTTGTGGCCTAACCCCTAATTATGGCTGTGCGAAGCCACGTGTCACATCCTAATGTAAAATTACATGCCCAGGAAGGGGGGGGGGCTGATTGTAGAGTCATTTTATAGCGCGCGCTAACGTTAATTATATTTTTATGGTTGCACTTACGAATTTTCTGCTGCTCATCACGTGGTCTGTCACCGAAGTCATGGTACATCTGGCGACAGATACGCCTCCATGACGCCTCCTTTCTTGTGAGGTTCGCATAGTTTGCGTCGCGTGGGTCCCATATTTCTGGACGCTCCTGCACCAGCACAATTAGCATCTCCACATTTATGTAAGTGGACGCCATGCTGCTGCTGTACTCCGTGGAGGCTGACTTCCTGGATGTCTGGAACGCTTTTTGAGCTCATTTGCATGTCTACGCTTCCTGATGATGGATTGGCCCATTTCCTGTTCACCAGCCAAAAGACCTGCGTATTGCTCTCAGGTCACACGTGTGTTCAGTGTGTAATCCGTATTTTTTGCGCACCCATAGACTTGCATTGGCGTGCTACGGGCGTAGTACGCTGACAATCGCAGCATGCTGCGAGTGGCACGGAGCGGAGGATACGGAGGAGAAATATACGGCTGGTGCGAGTGACCCCATAGAGAATCATTGGTCCGTGTCTAATGCGTGCTTTTTGCGCCTCTCACGCACCCGAATTCCTCGCCAGTGTGACTCCGGCCTAATAGTGTGGTGCCCTTCTTTTCCTATATCTAGACATTACACTGTGTGTGTAGAATGGAGTGTGTGTATGTGTGTAACATGCAATTAGTGTAGTATGGAGTATGTACAGTGTGTGCAGCATGCAGCAAGTATATGTAACAGCATTGTGTGTGTACCCTAAAGTGTGTGTATTTGATATGCAAGGTGTGTAGCATGGAGTGTGTGTGTAGCATACAGTTTGTATGTAACACGGATTGCATGGACAGAGAGATCATATGAGCGATCGATGTGTCTTCTATAATCTTTGACATCCTATATAAAGAGGCCAGTAAGCAAGCGCCGAATGACTTGAACAATGTTTCTGTGTAAAAGGGAAATATGTTAGCATCTGAGGGCTTTAATTTTAATTTTGCCCATATGCAGATTCCTTCCCCTTACTCGCCACCTCTTTTCCCTCTCTTACTTCTGATCAGTGGTCAGAAAGATTTCTAAGATTCTGCATGGCATATATTGAGTACACCCCCTTTGAAAAGTTAAATTTTAATCAATATCTCAGCGAAAACAAGAACAGTTTCCAAAAATTTGAAAATACTGAGTTTCATCCAACATATTTTTAACCCATAACATGAAAGTAAGGTTAATAAAACCTTCATTAATTTTACACAATTTCGTTGATGCAAAAATTAGTACACTCCACATAAAAACAACTGCATCTAGTATAGTGTATGACCTCCATGATTTTTAAGGACAGTACCAAGTATTCAAGGCAGAGAATGAACAAGTTGGCGACATACTAGAACATCTATCTTCTTCCATTCTTCAAGAACGAACTTGAAGAACGGCAACTTGTCTCTTCAGAACTCCCCATAGGTGTTCGACTGGATTTAGATCAGGAGGCACTCTTCTTTAGAAACACAACAGTGGCCTTATGTAGGGAGTGCCGGGGGAGGAGCTAGGTGTTGCAGAGGGGCCAGCTGGGATACATAGTTTCACTGGCAGCAGATGGTAATGTCACGGAGGATGAAGTGGGCTGCTGGACCCCTAAACACTGCCCTCATGTCCACAACAATTGTCAATAGCAGGAGGTTGCACTTATGGAGATGGTATATGACTTACGTATTCTTACACAAGTGATGTCTGGGGGAGGGTGTAGAGCATCCATAGTGTTAGTGAATTGGAAGCAACCAAACACGTGTAAGATTGCAAACGTAACATTTTACTTAAGGAAATAGCAGGTTACATTCTCTCTGAAAGGTATAGTGGATATAGTTCACCGCATAGGATACACTCGACATGCTGCATTTTAGAGGAGGTTTCGTCTCCTTGTGCAGCAGGTTTAGGGCCAATCAGTTTAGCTGGAGTACACTTCACTACACTTGCTATTGGGGGAATTGCTATGCGAAAGCACAGTCCAGGTAATGCCTCACTGATGAAGGGACCTTCACGGGTTGTCCCCCATGGCAGAACAGAGTATACTAAATTCCCCAGTATGAATACTAAGGCCTCTTTCACACTTCAGTTGTTTGACGTCAGTCAAAATCAGCCGTTTTTAGAAAAAAGCGGATCTGCCATATTTTTGGCGGATCCGTTTTTTTTTCCCATAGACATGCAATAGCGGCGGATTTTGACTGATGGTCGTCCGTTGCATCTGTTTTTTGGCGGATCCGTTTGAATTTTAGCGTCCACCGTCTGGAGTAGACGGACAAAGGAACGTTTTTTTCATCGGCGGAACCGCTATTTTAAACTGCGCATGCCCGGAATATCTTTCCTTTCATGCATTTTTACCCTGAACGCCGTTCCGGCAGAGGCGAAAATTTCTCTCTCTCCAGACCTATGTTCTTTTAAATTTCATGCACTTAGCGGCTGCAGCGGATCCATCCAAAATATGGATCCGGTGCATCCGTTTTTTTACAAAGTGGAAACGGCTCCTTTTTTTTAGCAATTTTACGGTTTGCAACTGACGTCAAACAACTGAAGTGTGAAACAGGCCTAAGTCTATCATGAAATAGTATTTCAATAGATAATGGTTAAAGCTGCTGCAAAACGCGCATTGGGCATGGTGGAGAGAGCGGGTAAGCAGAGTACGGCACTAGTAGACACTTTCTTTTTTTTCATTTTTATTCTCAAGCACTTGCCACTTTACAATTGGACAGTTATTACCTCATGTTCCCTGGTGTTTTCTATGGTATTGCCCTAAGTTATATAAGATATTTTTCCACTGAGGACACTGACACTGAATCAATACAGGCAGATTACAAGCACATTATTCATAATATATGCTACTGATTTTCAGATGTCAGTCAATTATGGAATCAAATTTCATCATTAATTATTTATTTATTATCTATTGAAACATGCCACTTTTGCCACTGTACAACCACACCTTTCCTGGCTGCTCAATGTATTGTATAGTGGTATACTGTACTGTTGTTGTCAAGGCTGCTGTTGATGGTCCTACACTGCCAGATATCTCACTGCATGCCCATCATATTTTTCAACTATACATGTTTTGCCACTGCTACCGCACACCTATGCCATCCACATATCTACTGAATTCGCAATCTGTTTCAAAGTGCTAAACAGTACTGATGCTAGGAGATGTACTCTGTTGAGGGAATATAAAACGGAAACAGCTCCTAAAATAGGTCTAATTTTTTTGACGGGGGGCTACACTTCTCTCATACCCCAAGATCAGACAATAGAGCAGGTGGAGGCGTTGGTCTGCTCCTATCACCAAAATGTACCTTTCAGGTTATCCCTCAACTACCCTCACTAGTCTTCCCTTCTTTTGAGGTCCATGCTGTCAGACTCTACACCTCCTTCTCCATGCGAGTGGTGGTGGTGTATCGTCCTCCCGGCCCCTCCCATCAGTTCCTGGATCATTTTGCCACTTGGCTTCCACATTTTCTCTCCTGTGACATCCCTACCCTCATCATGGGAGATTCAACATCCCCATTGCTCTTCCCCTCTCATCATCTGCTACTCACCTTTTATCTCTAACCTCCTCATTTGGCCTTTCGCAGCTTACTAATTCTCCAATGCATGAGGACGGAAACTCCCTCGACTTGGTCTTCTCTCGGCTTTGTGCAGTGGATGATTTCACAAACTCCCCTCTCCCGCTCTCTGACCACAATCTTCTTTCATTCTCTATCAAGAACTGCCAGGCTGCTCAGGTCACCCCCACTGTCCAGACTTATAGAAACATACAGGCCATTAACAGCCAGAAACTTATGAAGAACTTGCAGTCTTCATTGGCCCCTATCTCCTCCCTCTCATGTCTTGATTCTGCATTGAAGCATTACAATGAAACACTTCAAAGTGCCCTGGATGAATTTGCACCCCCTATAAATAGAACACCACAACGCAGACGACGACAACCCTGACACACGGTACAAACACGTTTCCTGCAGCGGTGTGGAGAAAATCCAATCTACACGAAGATTTCATCCATTATAAGTTTATGCTTAGAACATACAACACTGCCCTTCACCTCTCCAAACAAGCCTATTTCAACACCCTCATCACCTCACTGTCCAATAACCCGAAACGTCTCTTTGACACTTTTCATTCTCTACTCAATCCAAGAGTACAGGCCCCAACCACGGAGCTCTGAGCTGACGATCTGGCCAATTACTTCAAAGAAAAAATTGACCAGATTCGGCAGGAAATTATCTCCCAATCACCTCATACCATGCACTGTCCTCCCTCCCCCACTGCATCTAGCTCACTCTCTGATTTTGAACCAGTCACAGAAGAAGAAGTAAGCAGGCTCCTTGCATCTTCTCGCCCAACTACTTGCACCAGTGACCCATTTCCGTCACATCTCCTCCAGTCCCTTTCCCCTGCTGTCACCCCTCACCTAACTAAAATATTTAACCTCTCTCTCTCTTCTGGTATTTTTCCCTCCTCATTTAAGCATGCCATCATACATCCACTACTTAAAAAACCATCCCTCGACCAAAACTGTACCGCTAACTATAGACCTGTCTCTAATCTTCCCTTCATCTCTAAACTCCTGGAACGCCTGGTCCACTCCCGTCTTATCCGCTATCTCTCAGAAAACTGTGTTCTTGACCCTCTCCAATCCGATTTCCGCTCTTTACACTGAAACTGCCCTCACTAAAGTCTCTAATGATCTGCTAACAGCTAAATCAAATGGTCATTACTCCATGCTAATTCTCTTGGATCTCTCTGCAGCATTCGACACTGTGGATCATCAGCTCCTCCTCACTATGCTCCATTCCATTGGCCTCAAGGACACCGTTCTCTCCTGGTTCTCCTCCTATCTCTCCGACCGCTCCTTTACTGTATCTTTTGCTGGTTCCTCCTCCTCTCACCTTCCCCTTACTGTTGGGGTCCCCCAAGGATCGGTTCTAGGCCCCCTCCTCTTCTCCTTGTACACTGCCCCTATTGGTCAAACAATCAGTAGATTTGGTTTCCAGTACCATCTCTATGCTGATGACACCCAATTATACGGCTTCTTCTCCTGACATCACGCCAGCCTTTCTAGAAAACACCGGCGATTGTCTAAACGCTGTGTCTAATATCATGTCCTCACTATATCTGAAACTGAACCTGTCAAAGACAACTCCTGGTGTTTCCTCCCTCTACTAATGTACCTATACCCGACATTGCTATTTCTGTGTGTGGTTCCACTATTACTCCCCAACAACAGGCCCGCTGTCTTGGGGTCATCCTTGATTCTGAGCTTTCCTTTGCCCCCCATATTCGATCACTGGCTCGCTCTTGTCATCTGCACCTCAAAAACATTTCTAGAATTCGACCTTTTCTTACTTCTGACTCTGCAAAAACTCTTACTGTTTCTCTTATTCATTCTCGTCTCGACTATTGTAACTCTCTTCTAATCGGTCTCCCTCTTACCAAACTCTCCCCTCTCCAATCTGTCTTGAATGCTGCAGCCAGGATAACATTCCTCACCAATCGTTACACCGATGCCTCTACCTTGTGCCAGTCATTACACTGGCTACCCATCCACTCCAGAATTCAGTATAAACGTATTACCTTCACCCACAAAGCCCTCCATGGCTCAGCACCACCCTACATCTCCTCCCTTGTTTCAGTATACCACCCTACCCGCACCCTCCGTTCTGCTGATGACCTGAGGTTAGCATCCTCAATAGTCAGAACCTCCCACTCCCGTCTCCAAGACTTTACACGTGCCGCGCCAATTCTTTCGAATGCACTTCCCAGGTCAATACGATTAGTCCCCAATCCCAACAATTTTAAGCGTGCCCTGAAAACGCATTTATTCAGACTGGCCTATAGCCTCAACACATTAACCTAATCTATCCCTGTGTGGCACAACCAAAAGTTTTACCATAACCAGATTTCCCGCATTATGTTCCCACATGCTTTATGCATCCATTAGCCCTCTGTGTCTGTACTGTTACACACTTAACATTATGGCTGGTCCATACAATCAGGGCAACTGTTACCACCCAACTTTCGTGTCTACCTCTTTCCTCATAGACTGTAAGCTTGCGAACAGGGCCCTCTTTCCTCTTGGTATTTGTTATAATCTACTGTATGTGATTATTGTTATGCTGTAATGTCTATTGTCTGTACAAATCCCCTCTGAAATGTAAAGTGCTGCGGAATATGTCGGCGCTTTAAAAATAAAATTTATTATTATTATTTATTATTATTATTATTTGAAGAATTGTTGATAAGCCATTGCTTCATAGTAAAGGGATAATTTTTTGGACACCTTAAGAATAATTCGTAGTAATTGTTTAATCTTTGTGAGAATGAAAGACTTGTATTGCATCAAAAGAAAGGGATACATTTTTCACTATAGTTGAGTTAATTTTCAAAGCAGCACAGCTGTTCCTGCTCCCTGATTACAGGGAGTGTGTTTTGTGCAACAACTCCATTCATGTCTATGAGTGTTTAGTTGCTAGATTTGTATGCTGTTCATAAAGTAATAACAAAAAAAACTCCCAGAGGCTCACACAGGGAGAGCATGTGACTGTATTTCCTGTTTTCCTGTGTCTGTGTATGAGAGAAGCAGCCTGCTGTAGATGATGCACAGATAGAGACACACAAATGATTTATTCCTGATTTACTAAGCTTATCATATATTGTTCCTGAGTAAAGAAGCACTGTTGTCACATGCTTGGAGAGTATCCTGAATAATCCGCTGCCAACAGGTTATGGGCTCAGAATGAAACAATACCCCAGAGTAAGGCTGGTTTCACATTGGCGTTTTTGCGCGCAGCGCACCGTGCGCATGCGCACTGCGCCCCTATGTTTAACATGGGGTGCGCAGTGTTTTGCGCATGTTAGCGTTTTCGTGCGCATGCGTTTTTTTGTCTGTTGCGCCAAACGCCAGACGCAACATGTTGCATTTTTTGGTCCGCCCTGTCTCTGCAAAAAAACGCATGCGCACGCTTGCGCACGGAATGCGCAAAAACCCCCCATTGGCGCCTATGAGAGCGCATGCGTGCGCATGTGTTTGCGCACGCTTGCGTTTTTTTGCGCATGCGTTTTTAAGGTCAACACGTCTGGAAAGTTGTCTAGACGCTAATTAAGCAGGTGATAAAAAGTTTGAGTGGGCGGTGGAATTCACCAGTACTCTGGAGAGTAGAGAGCGAGCCAGACACAATCAAATTTTCTCCACAAGAACCTGCTGATAATGTAAGTATAAGGCCTGTTTCACACTTCCGTTTTTTTGGTCCGCTAAAAAACGGATCCGCCACTAAAAAAACGGATCCGCGATTTTTTTCGCGGATCCGTTTTTTTTTTTTCCCATACATTTGCGGCTACCGCGGATCCGTCAAAAAAATGGATCCGTTTGCGGGGAAAACGGCGGATCCATTTTTTTAGCGGACCATCCAAAAAAACGGAAGTGTGAAACAGGCCTAAATACCTATATGTGTGCCTGAATGTTGAATTAAAAAAGTTCAAAACTTTTCTATGTACTAATTTCTCTTTTTATTTTTTCCAGCATGTCTTCTTCATCTGAAGAGTTCGTACCCGAGACTGGGCACGAGGCCGAAGAAGTGAGTACCATGCTTCCCTATGGATAGTTAAAAAAAAATGTACACATGTGGCTAATTTTTTTTATTATTTTTCAGAGCTCATCCTCCACCACGCCACCACGCCAGGAGGAACGGCAGGAGCAGCAGCAAGGCCAAGTGCGGGCGGGAAGATGGGATGTAAGTACAGAATGTTTAAATTTTTGGGATAGCTTAATTTCTATATGCAATTTTTTTTGGGAAACCGTATTGTTTTTTTTTTATATTTTTTTTTATTATTGAAAGGTTTTTTTTTCATTTTTATGAGTATTTTTGGGTTTTTGTTATGCTTGTGGTTTTAGTGTGGTTTTTTTATTATATTTACAGCAACGTTTTTGTTTTTTTGTTTTTTTTGTTTTTTGAAAAGGGATTGAAAATGTTTTTTCGTTTTTTTTAATGTATTTTATGTGTTTTTTGGTGGGTTTTTTTTTAAATAGCATGGCTTGGTTTTTTTTTTTTTTTTAATATTTTCTGCAATGTGTACTTTGCTGGTTTTTTTTTTTTTGGTATTTGAAAGGCATTAAAATAACCGAAAAAAACCTTTTCAATGCCTTTCAAAAAGCAAAAAAAAAAAATCCAGCAAACACATTGCAGAAAATATTTAAAAAAAACAAAAAAAAAACAAGCCATTCTATTAAAAAAAACACACCAAAAAAAACATTGAAAATGTTTTTTCGGTTATTTTAATGTATTTTGTGTGGGGGTTTTTTTGGTGTGTTTTTTTTAATAGCATGGCTTGTTTTTTTTTTTTTTTATATTTTCTGCAACGTACTTTGCTGGATTTTTTGGGTATATGTAATTTATTTGTATTTTATTTTCATTCATGCATTTATTTTTATATTTCAATGTATCAAAAATTTTTTTCTTTATTTTCTAGGCTCCACTGCGGGAGGAGGAGCTCGCCCTGGACAATGACAAGCTCATTCGTCTAGTCCAGGAGCGAGTTCCGTTGTGGGACACCCGTCACCAGCTGCACTCGGACAGCGTGGTGATCCGGCGGCTCTGGAACCAGGTGGCCGAATCGCTGATGGATGGCTGGGACAACGCGACTGCCAGGGTCCGCAAGGAGTTTCGTAAGTATTTCACTGCAGTGTGATGCAGCAGTGATCTTGGCCGTGATCACACAACTTGGTGTGATGCTATTAACCCCATGGAGTTTCTAGCATCACACACAGTTAGGTGATCACAGCCTCCAGCGCATTGTCTTTAATTTGTTTTTTTTTTGTGTTTTATTGTTTCCCTACAGTGAACAAAGTCAGAACCCGTTGGCGCTCGATGAAGGACCGCTTCAACAGGGATATCCGCCAGGAGAGAGAGGTTCGCAGTGGTGCTGCGTCAAGGACCGGCACGAAATACCGGTATCATCGTGCCATGGCCTTTTTAAGACCGGTCCTTGCCTCCCGAACGTAAGTATATTCTAGTTGTATTGTGTTTTATTCTGTGCTTTTCAATTCCACAGGACTTGGCGATTTTTATGCTATGGTACTAATTTCTTTCTTATATTTTCACAGCACCTGGAGCAGCACCCTGCAACCTGGCTCCGAAGCGGTCCTTCATCCAGCTGCCACGGACCTCTCCCAGCCATCCATCAGCGACGAAGCACCTTGCAGGTCTGGACCACAGTCATCTGGAGACCAGGAAGCTGGTCGCTCAGGTGTTCCCCTGTCCCAGGTCTCTGCCACTGGTTTTGCGGGCACTTCCCGCCAGCAGCGGCAGAGGGCCTCGGACAGGCCTGCCATGCCCGAGTTCGTTCAGTTGAGCTCGGTCTTTCAGAGTAGCCTCAAGGCACTCTCTGATAGACTTGATAGCGGGTTCCTCCTTTTGGACCAACGCTTCAAGTCTATTGAGGGTCGCCTTGAGCGCCTGGAAGCCGACCTCGCCAGACCAGACCAGCATTTTTACACACAGATAGCTCGGGACTCGGCGGAACACCTTACCCCTGAACTCCAGTTAACTGTCATGCAGGCCTGCAACAATGCTTATATGCAGGCTATGCAGCAGACTCGGTATATGCAGCAGTCAGCGGTGGCATTTCCACCAGTGCCACCGTTGACTCGTTATACTGCAATACCGACATCTGCTGCATATCACTGCACGCCACCACTGTTCCAAGCTTCGCCGGACCACTGCATAACACCCCAAGTCCGAGTGCAGCTGGACTGTCACCCGCCATCTCCATGCCAAGCGCTGCTCCTGCCTGGCCCACCACTGCTGCCGCCACCACCACAGGATGGCCCGTCACCAGCCCTGTCTTCAGCGCCACCAGCACGAGGACCACCCCTGCCTGGACTGCCACCGCCACCACCACGGAGCATCAGCAGACGGGGGACCCGCACTCGATATTTGCGGCACCGACCATAACCTCCACCACCACCAGCATGCAGCACGATCCTGGCAGGCGGTCCCCAACCACCATGCGGTCCCCCAGCTCCAGGCGGTCACACAGGTCACGGGGGTCCAGTATGTCCTCCGGCACAAGACGGGAAGGCAGCCGCCGAAATCGGAGGGAAAACAGCAGGAGGTCTCTCACCCTCCCTCCTCCCTCACCTCCCACTTCCCAAATTTCCTTACCTCGCCTCCCTTCTCCCACTTCTTTAATTCCTCCCTCCCCTCTAACCACAACCTCCACCAGCCATTCCTCATCCCTCCACACACCCCAATTTCCACCATCCTAAATAAAAAAAATTGTTAATTTTTTTTCATAAAAATGTTTGGTTATTTTGTGTTTCATCACCTGCACACACTGCGCCTTACACTTTGTGTTTGTGACACCACATAGCTCCAGTACTGACACGTTTCTTGTGTCATTCTTGGAGCTATGTGATGTGACAAACACAAATATATGACTTGTATTTTCATCCACCAGTCTCTTCTGTCTGTTGGTATTGGTCAGAATGATGGTGGAGGGTACAAGGCATATATATTCTCAACTTGCAGGTATCATAAAGACTGATTTGAGGATGGTATTTTATTATTTTATTTTATTTATGAAGTCAGGATGCTTTTTTTGGGGGGGGCATCATCACTTCATGACACCAGGCCAGGGAATGGTAGAAGTTGTAAACCTTTCTCATCTCTCCAGTCTGCATGCAAGAGTGGAGATAGTACAACCAAAATATTTAACATGACATGGTCAGTTATCAACCAGAGTGAAGGATGCTAACATTTATTAACAAACATATTTATACCATTTGGTCCTGCCATGCTACACGACCCACATCGGTTACGAAGAAATCCGCAAATTTGTCCCTCATTTGGGCAACTTCCACTGAAGACCGAAGAGGGTGCTGATTATAATCAGGCAAAGGGTTGGCAGCAGGTTCGTCCATATCAAAGTTCGGTGGCTCCTTTGCCATTACAAAGTTGTGCAGAACCACGCATGCCTTCACAACCTCGTCCACAGTTTCCATTTTCAGGTTGATGGCGGTGCTAAGAATTCTCCATCTGCCCACTAAAATGCCAAAGGCGCACTCTACAGTCCGGCGTGCCCTTGTCAGCCTGTAATTGAAAATTTTCTTGGTGTGGTCCAAGGCACGGCTGGAGTACGGCTTTAGCAGGTTCTGGCACATCTGAAATGCCTCATCCCCAACTAAAACAAATGGCAGTGGTGGAGCATCAGTTTGGGGAAGAGGCTGTGCCTGTGGAAAATTAAAATGGTTGCTGTACAACCTCCGGCCCATATTGGAGTTCTTGAAAGTGTGCGAGTCGTTGCTCCTTCCGAAAGCCCCAATGTCCACCGCCACAAACCGGGAGTCAGCATCCGCTATCGCCATAAGGACTGTGGAAAAGTACTTCTTATAATTGAAGAACTCGGAGCCACTTCTTGCTGGTTTCGTGATTCGGATGTGCTTCCCATCCACGGCTCCTAGGCAGTTTGGAAAATTGCAGAGTTCCCAAAATTTTTCAGCTATTTGAAGCCACTTTTCGGTGGTGGGTAAGGGCAGATACTCCGGACAGAGAACTTCACACAGAGCCCTGCAGGTGTCGGCAACTATCCCGGATAAAGTGGAGATTCCCAGCCGGTACTGGAAATGCAGGGATGACAGACTCTCTCCAGTTGCCAGGAACCTGTCAATAAAAAAAAAAAAAAATTATATTTCTGTCTAGGGTATAAATAAAAACCCTGGAAATCAAAAGTACATGGCATATCTGTTTTGCATGATTTTTAAATAAAATATAGCAGAAAAACATTTTGCAAAGAATTTTGATTAGTAAATGAGAAAATCCAATGAGAAAAAAAAATTAGGGAAAAAAAAAGGTTCACTAAAAATGAAGCAACAAAATATTACCCCAAAAAAAAACAAAACATTTTTTAAAAATCCAAATTAATTTAGGCTCAACATTACACTCCATAAGGTGACGAGCAGTTTCAGTAAAAATGATGCAAAAAATTATTAACCAAAAACCAAAAATGTTAAAAAAAATAATTTATAAAAAACCCAAACAATTTAGGCACAACATTACATACCATAAGGTGCCGAACAGTTTCTCTAAAAATGATGCAAAAAAATATTACCCAAAAAAAATTTTTTATAAAAAAAAAAAAACACCAAAAATTTAAAAAAATAAATAAATAAATAAATTTAGGCAAAAAATTACATACCGTAAGGTGACCAGGAGCCTTTCTTCCGGAGGAATGGCACGCCGAAGCTGAGTGTCCTGTCTCCGGATGATACCTTCGACCATACCCAGCAAGTCCATGAAGCTCTCCTGGGACATCCGGATATAGTCTCCAAATTTCTGCGGGTTGACCTGGAGCTCGGTGTACAGCGTTTGATACGCTCCACGGCTTTCTATTATCGGATGCCTCCAAAAGCGATGCCGCTGCCGTCTCTGGTGTCTCTCCCTCTCCCGCTGGCAAGCAAAGGCATACGCCTGAGACATCGCGATGTCAAGATCAAGCTTGAAACGGAAATTATCCATACGCATATCCATCATATCCACTGGCAAAGCAGCAAAATGTGAGGAATTCTGCTGTACAAGGTCTATATAAAGACACTCCCACTGTTGTCCCATTTGTCCCACTGGTGAACTCTCTCTTGTTTGTTAAAAACAGTTTTTGAAATATCACACCTAAAAACGCATGCGCGTGAAAAACTCATGCGCAAGCCAAAAACGCATGAAAAACGCAAGCAACGCTGCGGTTTTTTAACGCATCAGCGTTCGCTTGCCGTAAAAAAAACGCAGCGTTGCTTGCGTTTTTCATGCGTTTTTCATGCGTTTTTCTTGCGCACGATGCGCTGCGCAAAAAAGCGCCAATGTGAAACTAGCCTAACACAGCAACAGAAGGCCAGAGCAAAAGCAGTGCAGAGCAACAGAGAAGACGTCCACTAGAAGAAATCTTGTCAAGTTCTCAGTGCCAAGCCTCACTAACCAAAACTACCAGTCCTGGAAATTCAAGGTGAATATGCTGCTCATAACAGAAGGTACGTGGAATTATGCTCAGGAACAAGTGCCTCATCCATTACCAGATGATTGGCTAGAGAAGGATCAGAAAGCACAAAGCATGATCTCCCTCAGTGCAGATGATAATCAGATTGTGCATATATGCAAGTGTGAGATGTGGGATGAGTTACAGAAAGTTCATGAAAAATCAAGTCTCAGCAATAAGCTTTATCTCATGAGAAAGCTGTATCAGTCTAAGCTAAGTGATGGACAGAAAATGCAGGACTATATAAGAAACACCCTAGAGATTCTGGAGCGTCTCAGGGGTATTGGAGAAGAAATTAAAGATTTTCATGTTACATGTTGTGGCAGTGCTCCAGACTGGACTCATACTGGACAGCGGTTGTTAACACTATAGAGGGAGTGTATGATTGTAGAATTGAGAGGGATCCTGTGGTTTGTATTTTGGGTTATGTGGAGGAGATTCAGATTTAAAATCAGTTCAAATTGGCGATAGCTAGGTTGTTATACATTACAAGTAAATTAATAGCCAGGCACTGGATAAATGAAGAACCGCTGATGATACAAGAATTTATTAGACAATCAGACTTTATTGTAAATATGGAAAAAGGTATTTATGCCAAAAGAAAAAGGGAACAAATGTTCATTCATTGTGGACACCGTGGGTGGAGAGATGATGATCCTGAAAGGAGGACACACTTCTGAGTATATGTTGCTGTTTTTTCTATAGGGGGGAGGGAGGAGATGCACTGTAATTGAAAATATGTGACCTTGTTGGACATTGTAATGTCTGGACTATGTTCTCTCTTTGAATTTCGTTAATAAAAATTTATATGATTAAAAAAAAAACATTTTCATGTTGCTGCACTTCTATTAAGTGGTCTTCTTCTGTAATAGATGCACTGCCAGATGATGATGGTCAGAACACTTCCTGAACCAGAGCCACATTCATGGCAAGAGATGTAAAAACTGCCTGTCCACAAGAAGCAGAAATGGATCAATGACCCTAATGAAGAGATGGAGTCCCTTCACCAACTCCAGAGATGGGAGCTTACTGAGCTACCACAATGAAAAGGTAATTGCAAAGCTACGTGAAACTCTCAACCAGCACCTTGAGACTAAGGACCTTGGAAATGTGACATATTATTTGGGAATCTAAATCCAGAGAGAGGAAGATGGGAGTTTTTTTCTTAACCAAAGTTCTAAAATTTCTGCAATCCTAAACCAGTTTGGAATGTCAGAAGCCAAAGGTGCGTCAACACTAATGGATCCGTCCTACTTAAAGTTGGAAGGAAAAGAAGATCTGCTACCCAGCAATGAGAGTTAAAGACAAGCAGTGGGGACGCTTCTGTACATAGCAACCACAACTCGTCCAGATATCACAGCCACAGTTGGAATTCTCTGCCGACATGTAAGCAAGACACGCCAAAAAGATTGGAATGCAATTAAGAGAATTCTTCAATACCTTAAAGAAGCAATACTGTTAGAGATTAACCCCAGCAAACTACCAAAAATGAGTAAATAACTATAATAATTATAGTTATACTAAATGTAAAGCTGTTCTACGCACACATATATGAAAAAATTTTCAAGAAGAAAAAAGTGTATAATAAACGTGCAAAAATATAAATTTTATTCAAAATTATAAAAAACACATAAAATCACATATACAAGATAAACAAAAAAGGTGCCAATAGTGCAAAGTCATGAGCCCAAAGGAACTACACAAGTGACACCAACACTGGGCAGGTAGGGAAATATATTATATCATTATATGCAATTGAAATATACTAGCAGCCTTAATAAAAAATAATCCTATACATAAAAATCATCAGAATTGTGCTGCTAAATGCAAAGAGTCATGTAAAAAAAATCCATAGTGACCTACCAAGCGATGGTGCCGCTTCCCAACGCGCATTTCGACGGCATGCCTTCGTCAATTGCATATAATATAATATATATATATATAATATAATATATTCCCCTACCTGCCAGGGTGTTGGTGTCACTTGTGTAGTTCATTTGGGCTCATGACTTTGCACTATTGGCACCTTTTTTGTTTATCTTGTATATGTGATTTTATGTCTTTTTTATAATTTTGAATAAAATTTATATTTTTGCACATTCATTATACGCTTTTTTCTTCTTGAAAATTTTTTCAAATATCTTAAAGAAACTCAAATGCTAAATCTTAAGATATCTGCATCAGGAGATCCCACTCTCAGAGGTTATGTGGATGCAGATTGGGCTGGAGATTCAAGTGATCAGAAATCAACAAGTAGTTACTTGTTCTAGTTAGGAGAAAATTCAATTTCTTGGTCCAGCAGAAAACAAGTGTCAGTAACATTATATTCTACAGAACAGAATATATGTCTGCTGCTTATGCAAGTCAAGAAGTAATTTGGTTGAAACAACTTTTGGAAGATTTTGCAAGCCACTAACTCAACCAATAGTTATCTATGAGGACAACCAAGGATGCATTAAACTTGCCAGCAGTGAGAACATTAGTGCGAGGACTAAGCACATTGATGTAAAACATCACCACTTATGTGACTTAGTGGAACGCGGTGCACTCAGGTTTGTTTATTGCGAGTCTGACAAGATGATAGCTGATGGTATGACAAAGCCATTATCAAGAGCCAAGTTTGTGGACTTCAGAACCGCAATGGGACTAACAGGATACGTAGTTGTTGAGTGGGTGTGTTGGAATATGTTTGGTGCAACAACTCCATTCCTGTCTATGAGTTTTTAGTTACTAGATTTGTATGCTGTTCTTAAAGTTAGATTAAAAAAAAGAAAGGCTCACACAGGGGTATTTCCTGTGTCTGTGAATGAGAGAAGCAGCCTGCTGTAGATGCTGCAGAGATAGAGACACAAAAATGATTTTTTCCTGATCTATTAAGCTTATAATATATTGTTCATGTTTGTTCCTGAATAAAGAAGCTCTGTTGTCACACGCTTGGAGAGTATCCTGAATAATCCGCTGCCAACACAGGATTATTTTTTATAGCTTGTGAAAAAAATTTTTGCTTCTTTATTTAACACAAAAAGACTCTTGATACTCCCCAAACAGGGATCATTTTCGTACCACCAGTGTATAAAGCCACGCCTTCTTTTGTTTTGACCACTTGCATCTAAATACCAGCAAGACAGTCATTCCCCAAGGAATCATTTTTGGACCATTTTTACAATTTAAGTCATCTAAAATTTCTGATACCTCAATGTGCCGATATATAGGCTGTTGATTACCACCTATTATAATACATTTTTTGCCAAGCGAAATAGGTTGAGGTCAACAGGACATTAATAATGCTGTCTATCAATACATTCACCAGGCCTACAGTAAATGTAGAAGCTAAGATCATATTGTTTAATAACTTAATTAATCCTGGTAAATTATATATTCAATAATGATAGGTGGAAAAAACAGTTCTGCAAGGGTAAAATTGTTAGAAAAGTAATATTTTTATATTCTGTTGATCACATAATAATAAAAATAATCTTTATTTTTTATATAGCGCTACCATATTCCGCAGCGCTTTAGAGTTTTGAACACATTATCACCACTGTCCCTTATTGGTTCACAATCTTAATTCCTAACCAGTATGTCTTTGGAATGTGGGAGGAAACCCGAGTACCCAGAGGAAACCCAAGCGAACACGGGGAGAACATACAAACTCCTTGCAGATGTTGTCTTTGGTGGGATTTTAACCCAAGACTCCAGCGCTGCAAGGCTGCAGTGCTAACCACTGATCCACCGTACTGCCCCACATACAGTTTTTTCACAAACACTGACTCAATATGATTTTTCTTGCACCATATTTTGTCCCTTTTGCCTGACTTTTGGCTTCATTAGATTGATTAGAAATTAATGGACGCTGTGCTGAGATTTTC
The DNA here is from genome assembly GCF_039654945.1 of Dendrobates tinctorius. Lineage (NCBI taxonomy): Eukaryota > Metazoa > Chordata > Amphibia > Anura > Dendrobatidae > Dendrobates > Dendrobates tinctorius. Next base: position 767,341 of record NW_027361874.1, on the reverse strand, counting down.
TGCTGAGGGCAAAGAAGATTTTCTTAACCCAACTTCAAAAGAGTGTGGTGGTGTCCATAGCATCCAGTCATAGCACATCTTTCATTTTACCTCAGCAGTTATAAGAAATGAAATCTGTGTTGTGATTGGTTGTTATGGGCAGTGTGGAGACACGATGGTAAGTGGTTGTGGATCGTCCGCCAGGGCAGTGGGGTACTCGGTACCGGGTCGGTATCTCAGAGGGAAGTGTCACAGTAGCGGTGACCCGGTCCGTGGCCCTGGGCGTCCATGTAAAAGGGGTTAAGCGTGGCTGATTAAAGTTTATAAGTGGATGATATGTGACGCCACCTGTGGTGCTCGGCAATGAAGGTGTTAAGCCGATGCTGCAGGCAGATCCTCTGGGACAGATGGTATAAGGCAGCAAGATGTAATAGCTCCCCACAGGGAGAGCTGTAGTCCCAGGGCAGTAGTAATAGGTGTTGAGGAAGAGGGTGCAGTGTTAGGCACAGAGATGTAGCAGTGCTGAAGGGGTTGCAGGAAGAAGGCAATGACACAATAGGGTGCAGTTTCCTTTAACTTTACTTTGCTTGCAAGTGCAGTCCAGGATCCAGATTACAGATGGAACAGGAGTTGGCCAGCCTGGAAGCAACTCAGGAATCTCTCTATGCAGATGGGTTGTGTAGTCTCCTTTCTAGCGCTTATCTGAGGTACATGCAGTACTGTGATTACACTGAAGTTCCTCTTGCTTGCTCTCTTTTAGAACCCCCTCGTATGGCAGACAGCTGTAGCCTTCTTCTTCTGGCTCACACGTTGCTGTTGTGCCTCCGAGTCTTATGTGGGAACAGAGCATTTACAGCTTCCTATTCTTCCGGTTTCTGCTGCAGGAACATCAGTATCCATACAACCTCGGAGACCGGACTCCGGACCATGCCCTACGCTAGAATTGAGCCTGAACTCTGCTCAATCCTCCAGCTCTTCTCCTCTCGTCCACACACTTCGTCCTCCTCACACGAACTAACTTCCCCTTCCTGGCCCCCAGAAATCAGCTCCTCCCCCAGCTTTGGTTCAGAGCTCCCTCTGCTGGCCCGGAGAGGGAACCGTGCTGTGTGTAGAATTTACCTGACAGAGAGACCCTTTATTGCTTCCAAGCATGACATCCCTAGGAGGAAGGTAATGCCACTGTGGCGACCATACTTCTGGGTGCACCACATTCCCCCCTAGTGCAATTCAGTACTCCCAGACTGAAGAAAACATGCAAAACATATTAACAAATGAACAATTGTAACTGTTACAAGATTTCAAAAAATGAAAAATTACAAAAACCAAAGCTCAAAAATAGTCCTGATGACGATTAGTCCATGCGTCAATGTCCATGGTCCAATTCCTGAGCAGTTGGTAACTATATAGAAGATAGTTTTGGCCACACATAGTCCTATGGCCCAATTGTCCATCAAAAACAAACTGATATTTCCAAAAGGTTCTTACAGAGTCTCTGTAGGCACATAAGCTTGAAAAGGTTGCATATTTACAGTTTACCATTTACATAACTTATTTATATACGAAACCTTAGGGGTGGTATACCTTGAGTACTACGGACAGACCTACGTAGCACTGGTGTTGTTAGGGACGTTACTGGATGCCTTGTGTTAACTACTACTGGTATAGTGTGTGTTGTACTGGCTACACTACTGGTGGCTCTGTGTAGCACAGGGATACTAGATTTCCTAGGACCACTTCTACTCACCGTGGGCATGACAGATTCACCACTGGCAGGGTGAGAATTCTCTTGTTCCACTGCTGGTGTGGCATCCGCTACCTGTACTTGCTGGTTTTCAGGGTGGTCTTGAGTCACTTCTTCTTGCACTACCAGTTGGGGAAAGGTCAAAACTGGCACCACTATGGCTTGATTCGCTCTAGTCCAATTTGCAGGGAATTCTCCGAGTACAGTGCTGACCTTTTCTTCTTCTTCCTCTATGGGCTGAAGGTTGTTGAGCTCTTCCATTCTGTCCTTTAGTTGGTCAGGGCACAGTTTCAGATGATCCCTCGACACTGCTGATGAGGTTTCTCCTCCATCCTTACTGATAAGGCACACTTTGGTGTTGTCAAAGTTTGATGGTAGGACGATGTAGGGTTCAGCTTCCCATTGGTCATCCAATTTATGCATCCTTCTTTTCCTTTTTAGGACTTGTTCTCCTGGTGACAAGGGAACTGCAGGTGCATGTAGATTGTAGTTCTTTTCCTGTTTTTGTCTTGCCTGAGCTAGACTCTTTTCTACGCACTCTTGTACTCTTCGGTATTGCTGCTGCCTCTCTGTGTCCCAGTCAGCATCTGGTGATGTCACCCCAGGTGTCAGGACTCCCATATCCAAATCAATAGGCAAGTTGCCAGGACTCGCTCTCATTAGGTAGGCTGGAGTGCAGTTGGTTGAATTCACAGGAATGTGATTGTAGAGGTCGACCAGATCTGGCAACTTCTCTGGCCACAGATTCCTCTCTTCCAAAGACAAGGTCTTCAGTAGATCGATCACCACCTGATTCATCTTTTCACACATGCCATTGGTCTGTGGATGGTAAGATGTTGTCCTGATCTTCCTGCAACTGTACAAGTTACAGAATTCCTGGAACACTTCTGCCTCAAAGGCTGGACCTTGATCTGTAAGCACTCGCTCGGGATATCCATGTGGTCGACAAAAGTGCTGTTGGAATGCTCTGGCTGCTGTCCTGGCTGTTTGATCCTTGACAGGCACGACTACCAGGAATTTCGAGTAGTGGTCAAAGATGGTAAGAGCATAAACATAGCCTGAACGGCTTGGGACCAGCTTCACATGGTCCAGGGCGACCAACTCAAGTGGTTGTTTAGTTATATTGGCTGCAAAGGAGCTCGCTGGCTGTTACGGTCCTTCCTGCGCAGGTTGCATTGTCCACACTCCCGGCACCAATTTTTAATGGCCTTCCTCATACCAGCCCAATAGGATCTCTCCCGGAGCAAGGCTTCCAACTTCTTCCATCCGAAATGTCCAGCTCCATTGTGATATGCTTCCAAGACCATTGATGCCTCCCTCTTTGGAACTACCACTTGCCAGACTAACTCATGAGTGCGGGCATTGATACTCCTCCAGCACAGCTTTCCCTCATAGAGGAACAGCCTGCCTCTTTCCTTCCACAACTGATGGATTTCTTCAGGAGCATCTGGACCTGGGCGTGAGTCAGCTTGTGACAGTAGCTACTTTACGAGGCGGACTGCGGGGTCGCTATCCTGCTTTTCTGCCCAGTCATGATGAGCCAATGGATTTAGGGTAGCCTCTTTCACGATAGACCGTCTGTTTCTCACTCCTTGGGCACGTTGGGCCACAATTGGCCGGTGGAAGGCAGGTAACTCTATTTCTTCGAATGCCTCAGGGTCTTCTACTGCATCTGACAGATTGGGTATTCTGGACAGCGCATCAGCATTGGCATTCTTGTGCCCCACTCGGTACTTGATGGTGAATTCATAGTTAGACAGCCGGGCCATCCATCGCTGCTCCAGTGCACCTAGTTTGGCAGTTTCCAAGTTAGTCAACGGGTTGTTGTCCGTGAAGATGGTAAACTTGGCTGAAGCTAGGTAATGCTTGAATCGTTCAGTCACAGCCCAGACTATGGCGAGGAACTCCAGTTTGAAGGAACTGTAGTTGTCAGGGGTCCTTTCAGTGGGATGAAGCTTCCTGCTGGCGTAGGAGATCACTCTTTCTTTGCCATTCTGAACCTGTGACAGTGCTGCTCCCAGTCCCACGTTGCTGGCATCAGTATACAAAACAAATGGTTGGTCATAATCTGGGTAGGCCAGAGCTTCATCTCCTGTGAGAGCCATCTTCAGTCGAGTGAAGGACCTCTCCAGTTCCTCATTCCATTCAAATGTAGGACTCCTCTTCCTGGCTTTCTTGGGCTGGCCCACCACCAGAAGATTTTGAATAGGCGTGGCTATCTCAGTGAAGCCCTTGATGAACCTTTGGTAGTAGCCTAGCAACCCGAAGAATTGACGCACCTCATGGAGGTTGCTGGGCTTCTGCCAGTCCCGGATGACAGTGACTTTGTCAGGATCCGGTGCCACACCTTCTGCACTCGCTACATGACCAAGGTACTGTACCTTGGGCTTCAGGAGGTGGCATTTGGATGGCTTCACTTTCAGGCCAAAAGTTGGACAAGGCTTCCAACACCTCAGCCAGGTGCTTCAGATGGTCTTCATAAGTCTTGGAGAAAACAATGACATCATCAAGGTACAACAGGACTGTCTCGAAGTTCTTGTGTCCAAGACAGCACTCCATTAGCCGTTGAAATGTTCCTGGGCCAGTGCAGAGCCCGAACGGCATATAGTTGAACTCGCAGAGACCCATTGGTGTAGTAAGCGCTGTTTTCTCCTTGTCTGCCTCTGCCACGGGAACCTGCCAATACCCACTAGTGAGATCTAAGGTGGAAAAATAGTTAGCAGTTTTAAGTGCGGCTAATGACTCCTCAATTCTGGGTAATGGGTAGGCATCCTTATGTGTAATGCTGTTAATTTTTCGGTAATCAACACACATTCTCATGGTTCCATCTATCTTTTTCACAAAGACTATTGGAGCTGCCCTGGGGCTACAACTGTCTCTGATCACCCCAGCCTCCTTCATTTCCCGCAACATACTTTTGGCACATTGATATTGTGTTGGGGGTATAGGCCGGTACCTTTCTTTAATGGGTGGATGATCTCCAGTGGAGATATGGGGTTGAATCCCTTTTGCCTTACCAAAGTCTAGAGGGTGTTTACTGAATACCCACTCATACTCCTGAGTCACTCGGTAAACCCCACTCTTTTGGTATGAAGGGGTGGAGTCAGTCCCACATGCAGCTGCTGACACCACTCCTCCAGCTGCTTTACAGAGCCATTGTCCCCTGCCTGGTCAGACGAGACCAAGGGCTCTGCTGCCTGTATTGCATTGTTACTGACGGTAAGCAGCTTAGCAACTGTGTCATACCGAGGTATTGTGGCCTCCTCCTCCCCACAGTTCAAGAGGCGTACAGGTACTCTCCCTTTGCGGACATTAATTACCCCTCTAGCTGTCAGGACAGGGGGCCGGCTCTCAGAGTACACTGGCTCTACCAATGCTTGGTAATCTTTTCCTCTGAGGCCTATGGCTGCCCGACACCAAATTAACATTTCACATCTGGGGGGTATCACAATGGGGAAAGAATCAGTCACTCTGACGCTGCCAATTTCTCCACCAGACAGTTCTCCCTGCTGTCTTTGCATCAGGGCTTTGATCTCCTTCTGTAGGACTCGTTGTTCACTTGATCCAGCAGTCTTGGCTACCTGTTGCAACAAAACAATAACCTCGGCAAGACAATTTTCAATCACATTAGTACCTAAGGTCATCATTGGATTACATTCTCGTCGATCAATGTCTACAACTATCAGACCTTGAGATTTTAACTCTACTCGTCCCACTTTAATGGTAATCTCTTTACATCCTACTTGCGGCAAAGACTGACCATTGCTGGCAACTACTGTCAGTTCATCACTTGGGCCACGGGTAAGTTCAGAGTCAGCCCAATACAGCTTGTAAAGGATATATGGATTAGTTGTCACCTGAGAGCCAGTGTCCAGCAAAGCGTTCATGGGGATGCCGTCAATCACCACTAGGAGGACTGGTCGCCTTCCAACATACTTGGCTCACCAGTTCTTTGGGCCTTGTGGTTCTACTCCTGGGGGTTGGCCCTCGGCCCCAGGGGTTGCTCATTTAAATAACAGAATCTTTCGATGTGGCCTGCCTTGTGGCAGTGATGACAGATGGGACGTCAGTCCTGGTCATAGCGATCGTTGTTTCTCCCTCAGAGTGGCAGGATCCTCTTCTTCCTTAGCCACGGGACATCCTCTAGACTGGAGGCCAGCTGGATCTTCTCCTTTGAGGACACCTGCATGGACTGCACAGTTTTGGCAAGTGCAGCGATACTTTTGGTCAGCTCTTGGACCTGAAGGCGCAGTTCTGTAGATGGATCATTATCCAGAGTCTGTGCATCAGCCCCCACAGGGCTGGGAGGGAAAGATGCTGCTCCTTGGTGGTATGTGACGGCTGGGTGCCTAGGGGGCGCTGCACGGCTGACAACTGGTTCATGCAGCACCCGGATAGCTCTGTCTTTGAAGTCTGCAAAGTCTAGGTCAGGGTTTTGTAGGGCTATGATGCGCAGCTGGGCTCTGTGGGTACTGGATAGGAGTCCCTCAAAAAATTGCTCCTTTAACAGTCTGTCTCCATCTTTCACACTGTCTGGGTCAATCTGCTTTATGGCTCGCAGCACCTCCTGCAGGTTAAGAGCATAGTCCCGTATACTGTCTGTCAGGAACACCGCACTGCACTTGCTCACTGAGCCAGTGCGCATGTCCTGAGTAAGACAACCTGTGCTCAGAGATACCTGTGGAGCGGGCAGCAGCAGAGAAGATGCATGCTTCAGATCCACAGGACCTGAAGCATGTGACTGCTGGGGGCGTGGCCTAAACTCCCGAGAGTTAGGAGCTGCAGGAAAACTCCTAGAATGGTAACTACGGAACAAAGTTACTAATAGGCATAGACAGGGAAATAAACCATATCAGGCCGGGGTCAAAGCACGAGATAGCACGACAATTACCAAAGGGCAAGACAGAACGGATAGTCGAGATGTAGCCAAGAAGTCAGAAACCAGAGAAGCAGATATACAGTAGAGAATCAACAGGCAAACTCACAACGGGGGACAGAACTGGATCAGAACCATATAAGCAAGCTATAAGACAACAAACAGGCACACAGGGGTCACAACACTCGGCCAAAGGCAAAAGTATAACTGACAGGGATTGGAGTATCTCAGGGCAATAAAAAGCTCTGCCTGAACCAAAGAGAGGCCACAATAATTAATCCCAGGTGTGCAGGTCAAAGCCTGCACTGAGCTCAAGACATTAACCCCTGACGTGCAGGTCAAAACCTGCACTGGGATCATGACAGTACCCCCTCGCAAAGGGGGGCTTCTGGACCCCCAGGCTTCCCCGGGTACTTGGCATGGAAAGCCCAAACCAGTCGATCTGCATGTACAGAGTGAGCAGGGACCTACGAGCGATCCTCCGGTCCATATCCCTTCCAGTGGACCAGGTACTGCAAAGAGCGGCGCACCCGCCGAGAGTCCACAATATGTCCAACCTCATACTCCAAGTGACCCTCCACTAACACTGGAGGAACAACAGACTCGGAGTCCTCCTTGACAGACCCCACGGGTTTCAACAGAGATTTATGGAACACATTGGATAACTTTAAGGAGGCGGGGAGACGCAACCTATATGCCACCGGGTTGACTATCTCCACAATCTCGTACGGACCAATGAACTTTGGTCCCAGTTTAGCTGACGGCACTTTCAGGTTGATGTTACGTGTGGAAAGCCAAACCTTCTCCCCCACCTGAAACATGTGTCCCGGGGCCCTCTTTTTGTAAGCAAAATATTTGTACCTCCCCTGGGCCCAAGAGATATTACGCTGGACTTCAGCCCAGAGGTTTTTTAACCGTTGGACGGACCCCTCTGCCCCTGGACAACCAGAATCCACCTGTGAAAACTCCCCAAAATGAGGAGTAAACCCATAATTGATTAGGAATGGGGACATGTTGGTGGACTGACTCACCCGATTGTTAAAAGTGAATTCCGCCAACGGTAACGCATCGCACCAATCCTCCTGTCTGACGGAGGTCAGACACCTGAGAATTTGTTCCAGGGATTGATTGGTGCGTTCCGTCTAACCATTACTCTCAGGTTGATATGCCGACGAGAAGGAGAGTGAGATGCCCAATTTCATACAGAATGCCCTCCAAAATTTGGCCCCAAACTGCACACCTCTGTCAGACACCACATTCAGGGGTACCCCATGCAATTGGACCACATGCTGCACGAACAACCTTTACAATGTTTCTGCTGAGGGTAGTGCTACCAAGGGAATGAAATGGGCCTGTTTTGAAAACCTATCCACCACCACCCAGATCACGAAATTGCCCCTGGAAGGTGGAAGACCGGTAATAAAATCCATGGAGAGATGAGTCCATGGCCTATCAGGAACCGGTAAAGGTATGAGTTCCCCAGCCGGCCGGTTATGCGAGCTTTTGGAATGGGCACAAACTCCACAAGCAGCAATGAATTTCTTGACATCGGACCCCAGTGAAGGCCACCAAAAAATCCTGGCTACTGCCTCTCTAGTGGCCGTGATACCAGGGTGAGCACTCAGCCTAGACTCATGAAACTTCTGCAGAAGTCTAGGCCGCAATAAATCCGGAACAAACAATTTATCCCCTGGCCTGGTCGTCGGAGCTAGGAACTGAGCCTTCAAAATTTCTTGTTCCAACTCTGATGAGACCCCTGCCACTACCACCCCTGGGGGAAGAATGGAGGACGGCGGCTCGGGGGGAGACACCGGGTCAAAACTTCTGGACAGGGAATCCGCTTTAACATTTTTGGACCCTGGTCGAAAAGTAATGGAGAATTGAAAGCGTGAAAAAAAAAGTGACCAACGGGCTTGTCTAGGAGTAAGCCTCTTAGCAGATTCAAAGTATGCCAAATTTTTGTGATCCGTGATAACAGTGATAGGGTGAGCCGCCCCTTCCAAAAAGTGCCTCCATTCTTCGAATGCCAGCTTGACCGCAAGAAGTTCTCTATTGCCTACATCATAATTTCTCTCGGCGGATGAGAGCTTCTTGGAGAAGAAGGCACAGGGTTTGAGATTAGTAAGGGTGGCCGGACCTTGGGACAACACTGCCCCACCCCTACTTCAGAAGCATCCACCTCCACAATAAATGGTTTGGACGGGTCTGGCTGGACCAACACTGGGGCAGACATGAAACATTTCTTAATAGCTGAGAAGGACTCCTTAGCAAGTTCCGACCAATTTTTTACATCAGCCCCCTTCTGGGTAAGATCTGTGAGTGGTTTAACCACTTGAGAGAAACCTTTAATGAATCTCCGGTAATAGTTTGCAAATCCCAAGAAGCGCTGGAGCCCCTTGAGATCATGAGGCTGAACCCAGTCTGCAATCGCCAGCACCTTCTTAGGGTCCATACGAAACCCCTCACAAGATACAATCAGCCCCAAAAAAGACAGTTCCTGTACAAAAAATGAACATTTTTCCAATTTTGCAAACAGGTGGTTCTCGCTGAGTCTCTGGAGAACTGTCTGTAGATGTTGTAAGTGAGACTGACTGTCCGGGGAATACACCAAAATGTCATCCAAATAAATGACAATAAAATGGCCTATCAGGTCAGAAAACACAACATTGAGAAAGTTCTGGAAAATAGCGGGGGCATTAGTTAACCCAAAGGGCATAACCAGGTTTTCAAAGAGTCCCGCAGATGTGAGGAACACAGTTTTCCACTCGTCCCCTTCCCGAACCCTTATCAGGTTGTAGGCCCCCGGAGATCTAATTTGGAGAACCATTGGGCCCCAGATAACTGGTTACATAGATCTGGGATGAGGTGAAGCGGATAAGTGTTCCTAACCGTTATCTTGTTAAGTTCCCGAAAGTCGAGGAACGGCCGCAAACCACCATCTTTCTTCTTCACAAAGAAGAATCCTGCTGCCACGGGTAACACAGAAGGCCTGATATGCCCTTGCGGAGACTCTCAGCTATGTACTCCTTCATGGCTTGGCGCTCAGGCCCGGACAAATTGAACAATCGAACCTTAGGTAACTTAACTCCGGGTACTAAATCAATGGCACAATCGTAGGGTCTATGTGGTGGCAGCGCCTCAGCCACACTTTCAGAAAATACGTCTTCGAAATCCTTCAGGTACTCCGGAATACCTTCCAGACCGACAGACGACACAGATACGGTTTTAACAGAGTTAACAAAAGGCCCCAGGTTACAACACTTATCTTTATATCCCCATTGAGTGATCTCCCCTGTCACCCAATCAATGGTAGGATTATGGCGTTGTAGCCAAGGCATCCCCAATACTAGTCCTGCAGGCAAGTTATCTAACACAAGACAAGTTAATTTTTCCACATGAGTGGAACCCACTTTCAGAGAAAAAAGTTCAGACCTGAAACAGATACCGTCCCGGGTAAGAGAGGACGAGTTAATTGCCACAAGTTTAACAGGATCCTGAAGCCTGACTGTCCCTATCTTATTAAGGCTGGTTTCACATTTGCGTTTTTTAGCGCTGGAAAAAAATGCTAACCTGCGCATGCGTTTTTTCCCCTATCTTTAACATGGGTGCGCATACTTGCGCGCTTGTAAGCGCATGTATGCGATTTTCATGCGCTGCGTTTTTTTGGGGTGTGCGATTGGATTTTCCAGACGCATCATGTTGCATTTTTTGGCCCTGCAAAAAAGCGCATGCGCACATATGCGCACGTTTTGCGCTAAAAAGGGCCATTATAGCCTATGGATGCGCATATGTGCGCACTGGCATGCTCATGTAAGCGTTTTTTTGCATATGCGTTTTTTTTTTTTAACCATGGAATTTAGGGGTTTGAGTTAGAGTTAGGGTTAGTTAAGGGGGTTTAGGGTTAGGGTTAGGGTCAGGGTCAGGGTTAGGGTTGGGTTTTGGGTCAGGGTTAGGGTTTAGTATGGTTTGGTTAAGGGTTAGGGTCAGGGTTAGGGTCAGGATTAGGGTTAAGTATGGTTTTGTTAAGGGTTAGGGTCAGGGTTAGGGTTAGGGTTAGGGTTAGGGTCAGGGTTAGGGTTAGGGTTAGGGTCAGGGTTAGGGTTAGGGTCAGGGTTAGGGTTAAGTATGGTTTTGTTAAGGATTAGGGTCAGGGTTAGGGTCAGGATTAGGGTTAAGTATGGTTTTGTTAAGGGTTAGGGTCAGGGTTAGGGTTAGGGTTAGGGTTAGGGTCAGGGTTAGGGTTAGGGTTAGGGTCAGGGTTAGGGTTAGGGTCAGGGTTAGGGTTAAGTATGGTTTTGTTAAGGATTAGGGTCAGGGTTAGGGTCAGGATTAGGGTTAAGTATGGTTTTGTTAAGGATTAGGGTCAGGGTTAGGGTTAGGGTTAGGGTTAGGGTTAGGGTTAGGGTCAGGGTTAGGGTTAGGGTTAGGGTTAGGGTTAGGGTTAGGGTCAGGGTCAGGGTTAGGGTTAAGTATGGTTTTGTTAAGGGTTAGGGTCAGGGTTAGGGTTAGGGTTAGGGTCAGGGTTAGGGTTAGGGTTAGGGTTAGGGTCAGGGTTAGGGTCAGGGTTAGGGTTATGGTCAGGGTTAGGGTTAGGGTTAGGGTTAGTTAGGGTTTAGGGTTTGGGTTAGGGTTAAGTATGATTTGGTTAAGGGTTAGGGTCAGGGTTAGGGTTAGGGTTAGGGTCAGGGTTAGGGTTAGGGTTAGGGTCAGGGTTAGGGTTAGTAAAGTCATGGTTTGGGTAGTGTGAGGGGCCACCTAAAAATGTTGGAAAAAAACGCAAACGCGGTAAAAACGCGCTAAAAACGCATACAAACGCATAAAAACGCTGCGTTTTTTTCATGCATGCTCATAAAAATGCTTGAAAAAAACGCAGCAGTTGTATGCTTATGTATGCGTTTTTTCAATGCGTTTTTTTGCGGGAAAAACGCGCTGCAAAAAAAAGCAAGTGTGAAACTAGCCTAAGAGTCATAATCCGGGCATAAATCAGGTTAACAGCAGAGCCACAGTCAAGAAAGGCCGTAGTCTGAACAGGATCATCACCAAGCTCCAGTTCCACCCGAAGCACAATTTTTGCAAGTGAGGAAAAAGGTACCTGAAGGTCTGGGTAGCCTCCTCGACTACTACCCAGACCTAGTCATTTCCCACCACCTTGGAGGATGACGGACAGGAGGGGCAGTCCTTCTTCCAATGTCCAGATTCCCCACAATAGAAGCACAACTGCTTTTCCCGGTGGCATCTTCTTTCCTTCTCATCACAGATGACAGCGCTCAGCTCCGTAGCCACCGGAGGAGTCCGGGTCTCAACTCCACTGGAGAATAATGATGTTTCAAGTTGCATAACACCTCTTGCCCGTAGTCTGTGAACCATGCGAACCGCTTGGGTCATGGCATCCTCCAGGGAGTCAGGTGGAGGATGGAGTGCCAGGGCATCCTTCAGACGTTCACACAGGCCTCTATGGGACAGCCCCCGAAGGGCGGAATCACTCCAAGAAACCTCAGCTGCCCAACGCCTAAATTCAGAACAGAACCACTCGGCCGAGTGCTTCCCCTGACAGACACTCATCCCCTTGTCCTCAGCGAAACGCACTCTGTCTGGCTCATCGTAAATAAGCCCTAAGGCCTCAAAAAACGCATCCACAGTCATTCTCTTGGGGGCAGAAGAGGAAAGAGAAAATGTCCAGGATTGTGGAGACCCCCTAAGGAGGGACATAACTACCCCTACCCTCTGTTTCTCATCCCCAGAGGAGCGGGGCCTCAAGGAGAAAAAGAGCTTACAGCCCTCTTTAAACACTCTAAATTCATTTTTGTCACCAGCAAACGTATCTGGTAACTTAACCGGGGATTCGGGTGGGACTAAAATGATATCTCTATTCCCCACCTGCTGAAAGCCTGCGGTAAGCACCCCCTGAACCGAGTCTGCAACCTGCCGTTGGGACTGGGCCAGAGCTTGGTGTTCCAAAACTTAGCTTCTGCAGCGACTGAGTCAAGCATTTCACCTGCTCAGATAAGGCATGCATTGGGTCCATGCTGCAGAAGTGAGGAGAGAAAAAAAAGCTCACGGTCAGTTATAATGTCAGGAACACCACATTGCACTTGCTCACTGAGCCAGTGTGCATGTCCTGAGTAAGACAACCTGTGCTCAGAGATACCTGTGGAGCGGGCAGCACAGGACCTGAAGCATGTGACTGCTGGGGGCGTGGCCTAAACTCCCAAGAGTTAGGAGCTGCAGGAAAACTCCTAGAATGGTAACTACGGAACAAAGTTACTAATAGGCATAGACAGGGAAATAAACCAGATCAGGCCGGGGTCAAAGCACGAGATAGCACAACAATCACCAAAGGGCAAGACAGAATGGATAGTCAAGACGTAGCCAAGAAGTCAGAAACCAGAGAAGCAGATATACAGTAGAGAATCAACAGGCAAACTCACAAACTTACAACAGGGGACAGAACTGGATCAGAACCATATAAGCAAGCTATAAGACAACGAACATGCACACAGGGGTCACAACACTCGGCCAAAGGCAAAAGTATAAGTGACAGGGATTGGAGTATCTCAGGGCAATAAAAAGCTCTGCCTGAACCAAAGAGAGGCCACAATAATTAACCCCAGGTGTGCAGGTCAAAGCCTGCACTGAGCTCAAGACATTAACCCCTGACGTGCAGGTCAAAATCTGCACTGGGATCATGACACTTTCCTGCGCTCTCTGCTTACACCCAAAGAATCTCATTTTTATTTCAGCTGCATTGCGGGTGTCAAAGGTGCTTCTTGGCTTAGCCAGAATCTTTTTAACAGTCTCTTTAACAGTGTCCTGCCAGGCTTTTACTTCCCCTTGCGCTGCACCAGTTAGCTGCCCAATAAGGCTAGTTTCACACTTGCTTTTTTTTGCAGCGCGTTTGTCCCGCAAAAAAATGCATTGAAAAAACGCATACAAATGCATACAACGCTGCATTTTTTCAAGCATTTTTATGCGCATGCAGGAAAAAAACGCAGCGTTTTTGTGCGTTTGTATCCGTTTTTTGTGCGTTTGCGTTTTTTTACAGATTTTGGAAAAACCCCACAAAAAAGAAAAAACAACCATTCAACAACACACAAGACCAATGGGACTTCATTGTGGGTGTGGTATGTTAATATATAGACCCTGTCTACAGTATTCTTCACATTTGCTTGATTCTTCTCGTGACCATGGATCTGCGCTGGAAGAGTTTTCACTTCAACTTGGATTTGGACATCGCGATGGCTCAGGCGTATGCAGTTGCTTGCCATGAACAAAGGAAGAGAGAGAGGCAGCGAAGACGGCGGCGTATGTGGATACATCCGATTGTTGAACTCCGGGAGAGCCGTGGGGCATACCACACCCTCTACAGCGAGCTCCAGTCAAACCCGGAGAAATTTACAGATTATATCCGGATGTCCCACGAAAGTTTCATGGATTTGCTTGCTCGTGTCCAACAATCCATCCGGAGACAGGACACACAGCTCCGTCGTGCGATTCCTCCTGAGGAACGGCTACTGGTGACATTACGGTATGTTTTAAAAACCAAGGGGTGCGGTCTGATGTTTTTTTTTTAAATTTAGTATTCAAAACCTTGGGTAATTAGTTTTCGTGAATGTACTAATATTTTATTTTATAGTTTTTTAAAATAATATACATAAATATTAATTTTACTTCTTTGTCTGTTCACAGATTCCTGGCGACTGGAGAAACCCTATCTTCACTACACTTCCAGTACCGTATTGGAATCTCTACCTTGTCTGGAATTGTTGCTGACACCTGCCGGGCTCTCTGGAATGTTCTTTGTCCAGAATTTATGCCCCTGCCCACCTCTGAAAAGTGGATGGAAATTGCTGACAAATTCTGGACAGTATGCAATTTTCCCAACTGTTTGGGAGCTGTTGATGGTAAACACATACGGATCATCAAACCCCAAAGAACGGGATCTGAGTACTATAATTACAAAAAGTACTTTTCAATAGTACTCATGGCGATTGCGGATGCCGGATGTATGTTTGTAGCAGTGGACATTGGAGCATTTGGCCGTGGTAATGACTCACAGGCTTTTAAAAACTCAGACATGGGCCGGAGGTTGTATGGCAACCAATTTAATTTCCCTATGCCACGGCCTCTTCCTCACACCGAAGCTCCGCCACTGCCCTTTGTAATGGTTGGCGATGAGGCTTTTCAAATGTGCGGAAACTTACTGAAACCCTACTCCAGCCAGGACTTGGACCACACGAAAAAAATATTTAATTACAGGCTGACCAGGGCCAGAAGAACTGTCGAGTGTGCTTTTGGGATTCTTGTCTCCAGATGGCGAATTCTGGGCACGGCCATTAATCTTAAACTTGAAACAGTCGATGAGGTGGTGAAGGCCTGTGTGGTTCTACATAACTTTGTGATGGCTAAAGAGCACCCGACCTTTGAACTGGACGATGATGCTCCTAACCCATTGCCTGAATTCACTCAGCACACTCTCAGGTCATCCGTTGAAGTTGGCCAAATGAGGGACCAATTTGCGGCCTACTTTATTTCTGATGTAGGACGGGTGCACTGGCAAGATGAAATGGTGTAATGTTTTTGTTTGTTTATGGTAATAAAAAACCTTATTTGATACCATTACTGAGTGCACTATATTTTTTAAACTCCAATTAAATAAAAAACTTCCCATGTATAACTGAATTTTTTGATGTTCACACACCTGGGCAGGTAAATACACATATGAGTTAAAATGCAGCATTGCTAGTCTGCGTGAAATATATTGGAACGAGCAAAGCTGCAGGCCATGAATCAGGAAACCAATTTTTTTTCAAGAGAAAACTGTGCAACTAGTTGAAAAAAAAGTATGTGATTTTCTCAAAACACAACCCTCAAAACCCAACTCCAATGAAAGTCCATGGGGAATACAAGTCAGCATTGAGTGGATGAATGTAATCTGCTCCATTCCAACTTACAAGTTATTACACTAGGCCTTGGAATGACTATACTAGGCCGTGGTATTTCAAATATGAGTATAGTAGGCCTTGGGCCTACTAGTATAGTCATATGTGAAATACCACGGCCTAGTATAGTCATACCAAGGCCTACTCGATTTTTGCCAACTAGGATCTTGTTTCACGAAAAACAAACTGGTGAAACTTGACAAGTTTCAACAGTTTGTTTTTCATGAAACCAGATTCTAGTTGGTAAAACTAGAGTTATTACACTAGGCCTTGGAATGACTACACTAGGCCGTGGTATTTCAAATATGAGTATAGTAGGCCTTGGGCCTACTAGTATAGTCATATGTGAAATACCACGGCCTAGTATAGTCATACCAAGGCCTACTGTAATAACGCGATTTTTAACAACTAGCATCTTGTTTCACAAAAAACAAACTGGTGAAACTAGAAAGAAACTTATTTTTTAGACAAGTTTCAACAGTTTGTTTTTCATGAAACCAGATCCAAGTTGGTAAAACTCGAGTTATTACACTAGGCCTTGGTATGACTATACTAGTCCGTGTTATTTCACATATGACTATACTAGGCCTTGGGTTGGTTTTTAACATGTATTTACCCATCAGTGTGTGTGAGCGGCGCAAACAACATTAATGAAACTTTGTAATGGTGAACCACAAATGTAAATTTATTTTTAATCACAAAAATAAACCAAAAAATTATTTTTTCCGGCGTTTGGGGGCAGATGGTTTCAATTTGGGGGTGTGCAGGGAATATGCAACACTTGCAGTTGAAGACGGTGTTTGAGGGGAAGGGGCAACAAAACTTGTGGGGGAAGGTAGTCCAGTTAAGGGAATTAAACTAGGAACACTTGGAGGAGAGGAAATCTGTTCAGGTACATTAGTTGTAATGGCATGTCGCCGTAGGCTTGTGTGCCTGGACCGACTTTGGCCCAATGCCCGCCTTGATAGATTTCGCCTTGAACTAGGGGCAAATATTGAGTGTAGGTCCCCCGTCTGCTGGTGTGGCTGCTGCTGCTGCTGAGGTGGCTGCTGCTGCTGCTGAGGTGGCGGCTGCTGCTGAGGTGGCTGCTGCTGCTGAGGTGGCTGCTGCTGCTGCTGAGGTGGTTGCTGCTGCTGCTGAGGTGGCTGCTGCTGCTGCTGAGGTGGCTGCTGCTGCTGCTGCTGAGGTGGCTGCTGCTGAGGTGGCTGCTGCTGCTGAGGTGGCTGCTGCTGCTGCTCTTCATTGGCAGTGCTCGTCCTTGCAGGAGGACTGGTGGTGGCAGTGATGGTCCAGGTTTGCAGAGTGGTGGTGGCAGGGCTACTACATGTTGTTGTAGCGGCAGGGCTGTTCCATGTTTGCCTAGTGGTGGCTGAGCTCCACGCATGCATGGGAGTGGCGGTGGTGCTCCAGACAGGAGCAGCGCTTGCCATGGTGGTGTCGGTGAAGTGACCAGCTGCACTCAGACTTGTGGTGGTGTAACGGTGGGTGTCCTGGCTTTGAATAGAGGTGTCCGTGCAGTGGTATGCAGCACAAGTCGGTAGTGAGGTGAAGCGAGTCAATGGTGGCACAGGTGGAAATGACACCACTGACTGCTGACCGTACCGATTATGCTGCATAGCCTGCAAGAAAGCATTGTTGCAGGCCTGCAGCACATTCAGCTGTTGCTCAGGACTAAGGTGTTCCGCCATGCCCTTTTCAATCTTACTAAAAAAATGGTGTGCTGGTCTGTTGAGGTCGGCCTCCAGACGGTCAAGGCGCTGTTCTACAGAATTGAAGCGGTGTTCAAAGTGGTTAAAACCACGTTCCATGAGTGCAAAACCGCTTTCAACTCTGTCGGACAGTGACTTGAGGCTGGAATTAAAGGCCTCGCTCAAATGCATAAACTCGGGCAAGACATTCCTGTCCAAGGCCCTCTGCCGCTGGCGGGTAGTGCCCGCATAACCAGTGGCAGAGACCTGGGACAGGGGAACACCTGATGGCCCAGCTTCCTGGTCACCAGCTGTGTGTGTGGCTGACCTGCAAGGTGCTTCCTGGCTGTCGGATGGCTGGGACGGGTCAGAGGACGTCCGAGGAAGGACCGCTCCAGGGCCAGGTTGCAGGGTGCTGCTCCAGGTGCTGTGGAAGAAAGGAAAATCATTACTACCATGCCTTTACAAGAAGCATCAGCTGTGGATTAGAAAAACACAGATTAATAAAAATAAAAACCCAAAATTTATAATACTTACGATCTCGTGGCAAGGACCGGTCTTAGGAACTGCAACGCGTGATAGTGACGGTATCTAGTTCTGGTCCTTGACGCAGATCCACTGCGAACCTGGCCCTCAGCACGAACATCACTGTTGAAGCGGTCCTTGATCGAACGCCAACGTGTTCGGACTTTGTCCACTGTTGTTAAAAAAAAAACAGTGCCGTCAAGGACAACAGTCACTGCGGCACAATATAGCAATACAATACTCAAAGCAGTCACTGTAGACCCCGATGACACTGTTGGGTTTCCTGCTAGAATACACCTAGCACGAAACCCAACAGTGCCGTCAAGGACAACAGTCACTGCGGCACAATGTAGCAATACAATACTCAAAGCAGTCACTGTAGACCCCGATGACACTGTTGGGTTTCCTGCTAGAATACACCTAGCACGAAACCCAACAGTGCCGTCAAGGACAACAGTCACTGCGGCACAATGTAGCAATACAATACTCAAAGCAGTCACTGTAGACCCCGATGACACTGTTGGGTTTCCTGCTAGAATACACCTAGCACGAAACCCAACAGTGCCGTCAAGGACAACAGTCACTGCGGCACAATGTAGCAATACAATACTCAAAGCAGTCACTGTAGACCCCGATGACACTGTTGGGTTTCCTGCTAGAATACACCTAGCACGAAACCCAACAGTGCCGTCAAGGACAACAGTCACTGCGGCACAATGTAGCAATACAATACTCAAAGCAGTCACTGTAGACCCCGATGACACTGTTGGGTTTCCTGCTAGAATACACCTAGCACGAAACCCAACAGTGCCGTCAAGGACAACAGTCACTGCGGCACAATGTAGCAATACAATACTCAAAGCAGTCACTGTAGACCCCGATGACACTGTTGGGTTTCCTGCTAGAATACACCTAGCACGAAACCCAACAGTGCCGTCAAGGACAACAGTCATTGCAGCACAATGTAGCAATACAATACTCAAAGCAGTCACTGTAGACCCCAATGACACTGTTGGGTTTCCTGCTAGAATATGCCTAGCACGAAACCCAACAGTGCCGTCAAGGACAACAGTCACTGCGGCACAATACAGAGCAGGGAAATACTCACTAAACGCCTTTTTGGAGGATGCTGTGGCGCTGTCCCAGCCATCCATCAACGCTGCGGCCACCTCATTCCATAGCCGCCGGGTCACCACAATGTCCTTGTGCAGCCGGTCACGGCTGTCCCACAACGGCGAACGCTCCTGGACCAGGCTGATGAGCTGCTCATTATCCAGGTAGACGTCTTCATCCCGTTGTGGAACCTAGACAAAACACATTCATTAGAATAATCAAATTTAAATTGAATAAAAAGTTACAAAAAAAGAAACATAAAAAAGAGTAAAAATAGAAGATAAAAAATAAAGAACATTACAAATCATTTGATACATACATTCCGTATCACCACCGGGACTTGGCTTCGCTGCTCCTGCTCTTCGCCCTCACTAGTCCCGTCCGCAGAAGATGATGATGACGATGTCTTAAAAAAGTTGAAAAAAACGTAAGAGATTTGGAGAAGCAGCAGATATACTTACCAGATGCACGAAAATAATCACCTCACGGTCTGCTTGCGCCAATTCCTGCCGCGATGGGGAATACTCGGATTCTGAAGACATACTGCATGTAAAAATAATAAAAATCATTAGTACATACATAATTTAAAAGGACAGGCATATAATGTAATATACTCACATTCTTCGCTGATAGAAGATGGGTTCCTTGTTGACTGTCTGCTCTCCAATCTGTCAGTGTAGTAGTGGCAGAGTTTTGGCAGGCACCTCCTTTATATAGACTTTTTTTTTTTTACTTTAGAAGATTATAACTAGTACAACAAGTGGACACCACCAAAAAAACGCAGCGCTAAAAAAACGCATACATGCGCATGCCAGTGCGCACGTATGCGCATCCATAGGCTATAATGGCCATTTTTAGCGCAAAACGTGCGCATACGTGCGCATGCGCTTTTTTGCAGGGCCAAAAAATGCAACATGCTGCGTCTGTAAAATACAAACGCACACCCCAAAAAAACGCAGCGCATGAAAATCGCATACGTGCGCATGCCAGCGCGCAGGTATGCGCACCCATGTTAAATATAGGGGAAAAAAACGCATGCGCACGTATGCGTTTTTTTCCAGCGCAAAAAAACGCAAATGTGAAACCAGCCTAAGGATGTTCACTTTCTGGCTTTCAGACAGAGGATACACCTGAAACAAACTGCACAGTCTCTCTTTAAATTCACTCAGGGTATGTGACTCCACTGAGTACTGCGGTAACCAGGCTGCTCCCGGTATATTGGGCATGGACAGCGGCATTATGGGGACTGCTGTGATGGACGCTTGTTCCTGCTGCACTCTGGAAGCGGCGCTGGTCGCTGGATTCTGCGGTGCCATTGGTGCTGCAGCTGCACTGGCCCCTGCATCTTTCGGCACTGTGGGGGGTGCGGTGGCATTCACCGCTGCATCTTCTCTTGCCTCCGACATTCTCCTCCCCCTAGTTAACGTTGGCCAGGCCCTGGGTTGCGCTGGCTTACCGGTCGCCGCGCCACAGGCTGGATGATCGGGGGACACCGGAACTGCAGGCCTCTGCTTCTCACCTCCCGCGCGCTGGTCTCTTCCCACGACAGCCCGCCCCTTTGGCTTCCCGCGCTCGCCAAGTGGCGGGGTAATGGTGGCAATGGCGCAATAGGCCTATGGCACACACACAATATCTGGCACACAGGACACGGGGACACCGGGCCTCTTAAATCCTGTTCGTGATGCCAAAATGGATCATCCGCCAGGGCAGTGGGGTGCTCGGTACCGGGCCGGTATCTCAGGGCGAAGTGTCACAGTAGCGGTGACCCAGTCCGTGGCCCTGGGCGTCCATGTAAAAGGGGTTAAGCATGGCTGATTAAAGTTTATAAGTGGATGATACGTGACGCCATCTGTGGTGCTCAGCAATGAAGGGGTTAAGCCGACGCTGCAGGCAGATCCTCTGGGACAGATAGTATAAGGCAGCAAGATGTAATAGCTCCCAACAGGTAGAGCTTTAGTCCCAGGGCAGTAGAAATAGGTGTTGAGGAAGAGGGTGCAATGTTAGGCACAGAGATGTAGCAGCATGACAGCATGACATCACACTCCCTAGGAGGAAGTTAATGCCACTGTGGCGACCATACTCCTGGGGGAGCCACAGTTGCTCTCGTCCACTTGCCTGGCTGTCTTTACAAAGACCGTATGGATCATGGATCATACCACTGAATGCCCGCACTCCTTTCCTGTGGGCAGAATACAACTCAGACAACACATGGTGAGAGTAAACCAGTGTGGCAATAATTTATTGAACCACTGACAGACAATAACATATAGAACAGTCCCAGCAAATACCCAAGATGGTGCAAATTACAGAATCTGTTGGCTCTCCAGGATTAGAGCAGCTGCTACTTCGGAGCTTCAAGGGCCAACTACCCCCCATCAGTGGCATCCCACTTTTGGTGGGCAGCCAATGAGAAGAGGTAGCGACTAGCTTAGAAAACTAAGAGTCCATTGAGGAGCATGGCCGGGTGACCTGATGGTCCCAATCTGGCTTTTCTGAACATTTCCATGGGGCCAGGTGACCAGAGGGTCCTAACCTGGCTTCTCTAAACATCTCCATGGGGCCAGGTGACTGGATGGTCCCAACCTGGCTTCCCCAAATGTCTCCATGGGTTCAGTGATGGTCAATGGAGCAGATCTGTATTCCTCCAGCTAGGGCCATGGTCCCTTAAGTTGGCATCCTGTTGAATGTCAAATCTGTATTCTTCTTGATGGAGCCATGGTGCCTTGGCTATTGTTCTGTAGAGTTTCTGCAGAAGGATAAAGGTCCCTTTTTATACCCACATCTGTGGTTCAGGCCATCATTCACAGGTCATGGGGAAGGTCGGATGAGATTAACTCTCAATGTGCATAGTTTGTCCTTCACTGTTTTGCAGGTCAATAAGCTACATGGACTTATACAATGGCTAATCAACATATTAGCAAACATCGATTGTTCAATAACCCTGCTTCCCTGTTCTCCAAAGATAGCAACACAATAACCTGTAGGAGATGATATAATAGATAAACAGCAGCCATTCAGCAATTCACAATCATCGATTCAAGAGTCAATGTTCAGAGTTATATGAACTATAGTCTATGTCTCTTGACCCACCGAAGAAAAACACATCAATTCAAGAGTCAATGTTCATACTCATATGAACAATAGTCTATGTCTCTTGACCTACTGAAAATTAAGATTAAATGCTGTGTCATGACAGGCAGTTAAAACAGATTTTTTTTTAGACACAGTTCATAACAGTGTGGTGCTGTTCATAACAACCAATCACAGCACAGCTTTCATTTTACCTCAGAAGTATAAGAACAGAAAGCTGAACTGCAATTGGTTGCGATAGAGACTGAGACTTTTTAGACTGAGTTCATAAGCGTGTGGTCTTTGCTTACTACCATTCCTTTCAGTATTTAGTGGTTGTGGTGCATTAAGCTTCTGTTTCTAACAACGTGATTGAAATGGCTACTTGGGATATCAAGGAGATGGAATGATGATACCATGAAAGATGGAGCGTGAACATGATGAGCAACTACTGCTGGATGCTTCACAGAGAAATACACTGAGTAATATGATGTAGCCACTTAGATAAGAAGCTGCATAAGTAATCATTACTGTGCATGACAGCATCACTAAAAAGTTATACCAATCATATAAAATTGAAACTGTAAAGTGCTTACCCATAAAAATGTGTCAGTGCTAGTCACAAAAGATCATCCGTGTCACATGTTTCGCATGAGCTTTTTCAAAGGGTACATGTTGAATCTGTACTGGCAAGATTATATAGTGTCGACTTGATGAGCATCAGTTGAGCAACATAAAGTGCTGCTATTTTTTTGAGACTTTGCCGATATCAGTCCCACTCGAAGATTTATGCGCATTTCAAGCACTCACTTTAAACTTTAAATTTTATATGGGCAAGAAGACGCCATAGAACTCCAAAGTCGGTAATGTTTTTCTGATAAAATGATGGGAGGTCTAGCGACACCTAACTTTGTTCATTATTATTGGGCATCGCACCTCCACATGATCCCATCGTGGTTTTCTAAACCTGCCTACGCAAAATGGATTGCGATTGAAAAATTATGGTTAGCCCCAACTCACCCCAACTCCCTGATCTGGAATGGGGCTTAAAATCCCCCTTCAATAGGACTATTAGGTCCAATGATGCATACCAGAAATATATGGAGGGTCTGCTCTAAAAAATTAACCTGGCATCAATGAATTCTGCCCATCCTTCCTTTTCCATCCGAATTTCCCTGAAAGTTCAACCCACTCGCTTACAGGGGTATGGACTCAATCGGGCTTAACTTCGCTGACATAATCAACTATGAAATGCAAATTATTCAATCCTATGATAAGCAGAAAGCGAAGTTCTCTCTCCATTCTCTTACATTATTTCAATATATTAAAATTAGGCACTTTGCTTCATCATTATTCCACTGTCTGGAGACCTCCATTCCTACCTCCTTCAAGAGACTGTGTAAAATAGTTCAACAACAAGAGATTTAATATCTAGTATTTACAATATTTTACAGGCTACAGAAGACACAGATTCCTAACTAGATACTCTTATATGCTCAAATGGGAGGAATATTTATATATATATTTATAAAATGGACCCATCTACAGTATTCCTTCCCTATGCTGGCATTGCGTCCTGTCTAGAGGTTCTATTTTTCACATTTTTTGGGACTGTCCATTGATTGAACCATTCGGGGTGATAGTCCAACACCTCACTAAGCAAGATATTGGAGTGGATCTCACACTGAGTCCTCAGCCCTTTCTATTAGATATTTTCCCTGAATCTATATCCAAGAGCTCCATTAGATTGTTTTTACATATGTTAACAGCAGCACGCTGTTTGATTGCCTACCATTGGAAGCAAACCTCTCCACTTTCCCAGCTAGATCTATATTCTCATATCAAGGATATCAGGAACTATGAATACCGGGCAGCCCTCAAAGACAATACTGTAGAGAGATTTAGCTTTGTTTGATCTCCTTTGGATTCCTTTTGGGCCATGTTGGCTCCTGCACCTGCGGTCACGTGTGCCGCTACTTAAGAGAGGTGAATATTCATTTCTCTAAAGTAGCGGAACACATGACCGCCCGGCAGTTGACACTGTGCGCGCTACTTAATACTCACTGCCCTCCACGCACATAGTTCCGGCTTCGGGAGCGGTGAGTATTCTGGCAGCTGTGCTCTTTTTTTTCTTACAAGCATAAATCAGCTGCTGGCACCCGAACAAGACGCTGCAAGGGAGCACAGGAAGGTAAGTGTGATGGTTTATTTTTTTAATGTTTTTTGATGGGTGCCAGTCATACCAGGATAAGAATGAAGCCATTCATACAAGGATAGGGAAGGAGCCATGCATGCATGAATAGGGATGGAGCCATGCATACAAGGATAGGCATGGAGCTATGCATACCTGGATAGGGATGGGGTCATGCATACACAGATAGGGATAGAGCCATGCATACAAGAATAGGGATGAGGAGCCTTGCATACAAGGATAGGGATGAGGGGGCCGTGCATACCAGGATGGGGATGAGAGGACAATCCATACCAGGCTAATACTCGAGTCAATAAGGTTTCCCAGTTTTTGAGGTAAAATTAGGTGCCTCGGATTATACTCGGGTCCGCTTATACTCGAGTATATACGGTATTTGAAAATGCTTAACTATTGCTATAGTATGATTGGTTGTTAACCTTTAAATGATAATGAAAAATCTAAAATGCTTAATTATTTTTTCTTTTCCTGTAAAATTTTTAAAATGTAATTTAAAAAATACAATTTAAAGTAATAATGGCAAAAAGAAAAACTAAATTGAATCAGTGAGTAACAAAAAAAATTTCCGATTAATTGATCAACTAATAAGGCTATGTTTGCATCAGAGAGCTCAAAAGGGGTTCAATATAGTCTTAGGAGACCTCAGAGTCTTATGCACATCTTTTCAGGTCAATTTGAGGCTTTATAGTGTTGAGATTAGCAGTGAATTTATTCACCACAAATCAAATTTTGGGGGAAAAGAAATAAATGGAAAAATTAAAAATAAATCTGATAAATTTAATTTAGTAAATAAAGTCAGAGTTCGAATTTAAAAAGATCATCTCTAGCTGGCATAGACTCTTCAAAGAAAAGGAAAAAGTAAATATAAATATGATAAAAGTTAATACAGTAAATAAAGTCAGATAAGATTTTAAAAGAAAAAATAAACTTGATTGAATTGAAAATACACTGTGAACAACAGATTGTACTGGGAAGCAAAACACAAAATTCTTCTAATAAAAAATGTGTCGTCTTTAAGGGGCAAACTTACAAAAAAAATATTTGCCATAAACCACATATTCACATACTGTAACTGGTTTGTTGTATTGATGTTGTGATTATTTTTAACGATTCAAGGACTGTACATAAATAAGTGTTAAAGGAAACCTGTCACCAGATTTGGCCGATATTAGATAAGGCCACCACCTTTCAGGCCTGATATACAGCATTCTATAATGCTATATATCTGCCCTCAAGCTGACCTGAAAGAGAAGAAAAGAGCTTTTATTATACTCACCTGCTGGGCAGTCCCGTCCAGGGTGTCTATGTTCTTGGTCCGGCGCTTCCCATCTTCTTATGATCGCCTCATTCTTGCATAGTGTGGATGACGTTTTCATATGTCATCACACAGTCTCCCCGACATTGCTCAGGCACCAGAAAAGGTCAAAGAGCTCCGCCGTATGCATGCACGCTGCAGTACTTTCCTCTGCCCTAGTCAGGGTCTTCTCTGCTGTTATCTTCATAGTATCATCCAATCTATCAGGATCCTGACAGCGCAGGAGTACAGCCTCCGCTGAGCAAGGACTCACCCGCACTGTAGGGACACCTGGGGACAAGAACAGCCGGAAAGTACAGATGCACAGGACCTGAACGCTGAAGGTTAGCAAGCCGGCACAGGACCTACGGTCACGTGACTGCAAGGGGGCGGGGCTTAGCGTCCTGCTTTCAGAGAAGGTAGAAAACTCAGAGTCAGGCAAAACGGAGGTCATACACAGTACGGGCAAACGAGCTGCAGGAGGGATAAACAGATGGGGGGTCAGACAAAGCCAAAGGTCATACACACGTGGGCGGTGCGGTACCAAAGGGACGAGCAGAGAGCAGTCGAGTCACAAGCAGAGAGTCATACACGAGAGAGCAGTGCGGTACAAGAGGGGCAGGCAGAACTCGTAACAGGGACAGAACCGGATCACAACCAAACAAGCAACAAGTTATCAGGCACAAGGCACACGTATACAAGAGGTCAACTAACTCAGCCGAGGGCAGGAGTATAACTGACACCGGACCTAGGTCCAGTGAGCATTAAATAGCCTGCCCTCTGTCAGAGAGAGGCAGAACAATTAACCCCCAGTCTGACCAGGACGGGCCAAAGCGAAACCCCGTCCTGGATCATGACACAATTGAGATGTTGGTCTTCCTCTTCGCTTTGTTCCTTCTATTCTTCCAACCATAATGTCCTTCTCAAATGATTGCTCTCTTCTAGAGATGAGCGACTTTGCCTTTTTTCAAAAGTCGGGTCGAACGAAATCGGCCGATTATCGTGAAAAGTCGAAGGCCGACTGAAACACGAAACCCAGTGCAAGTCAATTAATGGAGAACCAAGGTCGGCAGAGAGTGGAGGACAGGAAACACACCTACAGTGCCTATTTTAATGCCAAAAACATCAATTCTTATTACTTAAGCTTGTCAACCTTAATTTACTATATAATAATAGTTAGTCATTGAAAACTGGGGGTTATTTGGCTAAAGTTGTGGGGGGGTAGGGCTGGCTCCAGATTTTCGTGGGCCCTGGGCCAAAGAGTGTCACTGGGCTCTTTTAACACATGCCACAATTCATGATCCTCTGATACGGCAGAGAAATAGCGGTATAGTACAATGACAAATACTTCACTTCTCACATCTCATGACTGATATCCAATTTAAATTCTCCAATAGCTCCAAAAATGGACAGTATATTACTCCATACAGTATTATGGCCACCGCATAGTGCGCTATACAGAGTAATGAGGCCCATATATTTCTCCATACAGAATCATTGGTCCCATATAATGTTTGAAACAGCATATGATGAGCTCCACACAATGCTACAGTATATGTTGGTCCCCATGGATGAAGCTCCACTGTGTTATGGACCCAAATAATGCTCCATATATAATGGGCCCAATTTCTAAAGCTCCAGTGCATAATGGGCCCTGTAAATGCTGCTCCAGAGTCTGATGTCCACCTTTGGAATGCTCCAGTGTATGGTGGGCCTCATATATCATTCTCCAGAGTATAGTGCTCCCCAAAAATAGCTGTCCCAACATTGAAAGCAATTAAATAAGTCTCCTCGCTAGGGAATCCCTGTACTAGTCTGGACTCCTCGTCGTCCCCATCTTCCATCTCACTGCACTTTGACTGTTTAGGCAGAGGGCATACAGACGTGATGTCATCACGCTCTCTGACCAGAATGTCACTGTCAGGAAACACGGAAGACGTCACTGCGGTGGAGCAGGGAGAGGTAAGTATTTCAACTTTGCAAGTGCTGTGATCCTGAGCAAGCAAGGTGGCCCACTCGTTGGCGATGGCACTGGCACAGGGCCCCTCATAGTACGGTGGTGTGTCTGACGGCAGAGACACTTTTGCGTACTATGAGGGGCCCTGTGCCAGTGCCGTCGCACATGAGTATGCCCCCACCTGCTCAAGGAACCTGCACTTTCATCTGCACCTTCCTCTTTGTCACCTTGTAAGGTGGCATAGTATGCGGGAAGGGGAACCTGAGTTTCATCAGGGTCAGATTCTGGCTGTGTAGAGTGCGAGGGGAATGTAGTGGTCTGGGTCAATGTACCAGCAGAATCATCTAGCAGTGGCTGGGCATCAGTGCACTTGTGGCGCCCCCAGGAGTACGGTCGCCACAGTGGCATTACCTTCCTCTTAGGGAGTGTGATGTCATGCTTGGGAGCAGCGAAGGATCTCTCTAGCAGTTAAACCAACACACAACACAGTTCCCACTCCAGGCCAGCAGGGAGACCTCTGAACCTGACTGCTGAGGTGCTGCTCTCTGTGGTCGGGAGGAGGTAAGTTAGGGCAGTCTGTGAAGGGAAGGGGAAGTGTGTGGACGTGAGAAGGGGAGCTGGAGGATGAGCAGAGTTAAGGCTCACTCCTAGCTGGAGCGCCTGGTCGGGATTCCGGTCTCCGAGTTTGTAGGGACACTGACGGTCCTGCAGCAGAAACCGGAGGAAGTAGCAGCTGTAAATGCTCTGTTCCCAACTAAGGCTCGGAGGCCCCAGCAGCGACGTGTGTGAGCCAGAAGGAAAAGGCTATG
This sequence comes from Dendrobates tinctorius, assembly GCF_039654945.1. NCBI lineage: Eukaryota > Metazoa > Chordata > Amphibia > Anura > Dendrobatidae > Dendrobates > Dendrobates tinctorius. The sequence continues at coordinate 739,142 of NW_027361874.1, read as the reverse complement.
GCTGCCTGCCATACGAGAAAGTTCCAAAAGGAGTCAACAGGGGGAACTTCAGTGATCTCAGTACTGCGAGTACCTCAGATAAGCGCTAGAACGGAGGCCACACTACCTATCTACAGAGAGAGAATTACAAATTTGCGTCCAGGCTGACCAACTCCTTCTAAATCTGTACTCTGGGTCCTGGATGGCACTTACCAAGTACAGGTAAAGGAACTGCAGGACTGTGTCTGTCATCTTTCTCCTGCGCCTGGCGCACGGCTCTGCTACATCCTGCACTGCACACCATCTACCAACTCTTTCATCTGCCCTGCAACTACGGCCCTACCTGTGCAGGGCTTCTACATCTTAGCTGCACCACAACATCTGTCCCAGAGAAGCTGCACTGCAGCGCGGGTCAATCTAATCAGAAACCACAGGTGGCGTCACGTATCATTCACCTATAAAAGTTATTCACCCCTTTGCATGGACGCCCAGGGCCACGGAACGGGTCATCACCACCAACGTGACACATCCCTCTGAGACACCGGCCCGGTACCGATTAACCCCACTGCCCTGGCTGGCCACCCACACTCCATGTCAGATTCATCTTGGACTGGGGAATTCACGATTTGACTTGATAACCCAGGCATGGTATGATAGAAAGAGCTATATGGACTAATGTGAAGGGTGGCCTGCTGCATCATTCACTTTTGGTGGGGGTGAAGGACACAAGGAAAGGGGTTCTTCCTGACCAGGAGCCAGCACTTGACGACTCAGTGCTTGCATTTTTTGAAACTTCAGAAGAGGAGGGCATATTTGCTGGAGTCTGTTTCGGCAATGTAAGCCAAAACCAGTTCCTGATGCTCCTGCTTTAAAAGCAGTTAACCTACTCCCAGAAAAGGTAGCCTTCCAGGCGTTCCAGAGCCAGACCATGATGCAGGCTCAGCACCTCCTGCCTTAGCTGCTATTGTGCTTTTGCCACTACCAGCAGATGCACCACCACCATCAGCACCAGCTGCCCCCCACTCGCCCACGTCCGCGGCCTCTTCCACCAAACTTCAAAATGTTGCAGAAAATGAGCCCAAAATAACATCAGATATATGGTACTGTATCAGAAGCGTACAGCTCTATACAGTCAAAGGATGAATGTCAATCTCCCTATATATACCATCTGTCACACAGAGACACTCCCAGGCTCAGTATGGATTAGACAAGAAAAAAAAGTAGAAAAAGTGAACAGTATCATCAGATAGCAGGTATATATAGTATAGTTTAAACATTCTAAATCTCCGTAGATATTTCAGGAGGCAGACACAGACGCTCTCAGGCTCAGTATGGATTACAATACAATATAAAAAGCCGTAAAACGGTAATGGATCTGAAGAGTACAGCTGTACACAGTGTAGGGGTCATTGTTGTCAATCTCACTATTTATTTCCACAGTCAGAAAATAACTCTCACTTGGTCAGTTTGGATTAGACCAGAATATAAAAAGCAGTAAATGGGTAATGTATCACAAGCGTAGAGCTGTATACACTAGTGTTGGGGTAATTTTTAAATGTACATCTAAATTGCAGGAGTAACCCACAGACTGTCACATGTTCAGGATGGAACACACCACAATATAACAAGAAGATCCGCAAGAAATAATCACACATGTGGGACAATGTTCCAGGTGTCAATGATACACTGGTGGTGGGTGGAGGAGGACTTCCTGGCAGAAAGGGTACAGTATCACCAGATGCCAGGTATATATAGCATAGTTTAAACATTAAAAATGTACGTCTATATATTCAGGAGTAGTGTTGAGCCACCCCGCTAGTGTTCCAGTTCGTTTTGGTTCGGTGAACACGAGGCAAGTTCGTCGAACGTTTGTCGAACGTTAGACGAACAACGTCGAACACCATTGAAAACAATGGCAGGCAAACACAAACTCATACAAACACATAGAAAACAATTACAAAACACCTTAAAAGGTGTCCCAAAGCAGACAAAATGCTCAGAATACAAAAATAACATATGGAAAACGGCAACTACATATAGAAAAGAGGTGGAGGAGTAAAAGGAGGAGGCGGAGACACAGATATAGGCATGTCATGCCCTTATGAAGTCAAGAAAGCTGGAATAAAAATGTAAAATACCAAAAAAAGAGTAAAAATCTGAAATCGAAGACGATCATATACCGTCGGACTTCCCACCATAAATTAGGCCAACTGCCGATCAGGCGACGTTATTCCCACGACACTCCGAACAACGTCCATGAAGGCAAAATGTTTGGTTTCCGGGGGCAGTATGGTTGCAAAGCTGAACCTTAAAGGAATGTCCAGAAGGGCACCACCAGGAGTGGAGCCTGCGGCTTAATTCGACTGCACCCGGGAAACATCAACCATACCAGCTACAGAAAAGATTGACAGATTGCAAGCTTTGTCGATTCTGTGGGTGGTGGTGGATGTCCGTTTTTAGTTGTGCTAGCGATTTGTCAGCTTAATTCCGTTAACGAACGAGACTCCGGCATGCCCTCGTGGTACGCGTCAAGCTTACTAGAGGGACACGCGAGGCTCTGGCATGGTGCAGATAAGCCGCTGAACCCCATTAGTGATGGGGATCTGGGATTCCAATTCTTCCCCGCGAACGAGGATTTCCCAGTAAGTGCAGGTCAACCGGAATTCCAGAATTAGGCCTAACCGGCATTCCAGAAAAAATGAAAAAATTAAGTGTCCAAACCACAGGTGCTGTAACTTGCTTAACAGCTGGGCTCCTATGCTGAGTAGCACGCAGTTCTTACATAAACAGGTGGCATAGCTTGGTTTACTGGTGGGCTCCTCTGCTGAGTAGCAGACAGTGCTACAAGGCCCAAAAGGATTTTCTGGACAAGATGCGGTAAAAAATGATTAGAAACACACACGGCCTAGCTCCTTGACAGGTGCACTACACCGCTTGCTACCACACACCGCTACTATACCATAAAACAGTCTATTAACATTGAAAACCATTATTAATGTGAAAATGAAGTTACGCTTTTGGTGAACGAACCATTCTCGAACGGAACCTCGAACAGCCGAATTTTAAGCAAAGTGTTCGAGTTCGACGAACGGCTCGAACACCGCCCAAAACAGCTGGAATTTTAACTTGTCGAACAGGTCGACTCGAACATCGCTCATCTCTAATCAGGAGGCAGACTCAGATGTTCTCAGGCCCAGTATGGATTCGACAAGATTGTAGAAAGTTGAGAAAGGGTACAGTATCACCGGATAACAGGTATATATGTAGCATAGTTTACACATGAAAAGCCTATGTCTATATATCAGGAGGCAGACTCAGAGGGTCTCAGGCCCAGTATGGATTTGACGTGATAGTACAAAGTTGAGACAGGGTACAGTATCACCGGATAACAGGTATATATAGCATAGTTTAAACATTAAAAACCTATGTCTATTTATCAGGAGGCAGACTCAGACGGTCTCAGGCCCTGTATGGATTTGATGTGATTGTAGAAAGTTGAGAAAGGGTACAGTATCACTGGATAGCAGGTATATATAGCATAGTTTAAACATTAAAAATCTGCGTGTATATTTCCGGAGTCCGACAAAGACACTCACAGCCTCAGTATGGATTAGACAAGAATCTAAAAAGAAGAAAAAGGGTTACATATTCGAAGCGTACACCAGTATACACTGTTGGGGTATTTTTCAATCTTCATATATATTTCAGTCTCAGTAAGACAGTCCAGACTCTCCGCAAGAGGAAATGAGATGGATACAAGTACAGACGGAAAGTCGACTGATTGCAGAAATTTTGGAATTACTAATCACGGTAAAAACTCCCGGGAGAATTCTCAGAGGCGATGCTGACCCTCAATTACTTTGTCTGTGGAGACAGCGAAAACAGTTCTTGTGAAGAAAGGTTTGCTGTATCGCAGTACCGTGGAACCCATCACCGTTACTCATCTCCATCAAATTGTGATCACAGGGACAGATGTAGACATTGTCCTCACTGCCTATCATGATCTGTCAGGTAACTTTGGAGTGCAAAAGACACAAACCACAGGCCGTAGGCGATTCTATTGGATTGGCATGAGAGGACACATTTAAAAATGTGGGCAGGAATGTCACACGTCTGTGAGTCGGAAAACCGTGAAAGCTGATGATAAACCACCACTGCATCTCATTGTGAGTTGACATCCATAACAAATGGAAGCCATTGATCATCTGAAGAAAGAGCCCAGCAGGACAGGGCATAGCTACGTCTTAACCATCATCTAACATTTCACTAAATTTGTATTGGCAGTCCCAGTGAAGTATTTAACAGGCCAGACTACACAGTGGTGGAGCAGGGAGAGGTAAGTATTGCAAGTGCTGGTGCCCTGAGCAAGCAGGGGGGGCCCACTCGTGGGTGGCTGTACTGGCACAGGGCCTCTCATAGTACGCCGGTGTGTCTGACGGTGGGTGTGCACCCCCACCGTCAGAGACACTTGATTCTACTACGAGGGACCTTGTGCCAGTGCCGTTGCCAAAGAGTGTGCCCACCCACCTGTCCAGGGCAACGGCACTCGCACAGGTGCGTGCGCCAGGTGGCGACCCCGGCCCTGTGGTGGGAGGCAGCCCAGTTAGGGAGGTGGAAAAAATAGCATATGTTGATGTTGGACATTCAGCAGCTGCAAATGGAGTAATTGGAGAAGTCCTTGGAAGAGGAGGACAAAAGCAAGCCATTTTTCTGGCAACTTACGTGTCAGCAGGGGAGGGTGGGACAAAATCCTTTGAAACCCATGCATGGTTCATTTTAATGAAGGTTAGATCATCAACATTTTGACTCGATAGAGGGGTCCTTTTTTCTGTCAGGATTGATAAAGCAGCACTGAAGACTCGTTCAGATAACACACTAGCAGCAGGGCAAGCGAGCTCCTGTAAGGCATATTGTGCCAATTCAGGTCAGGTGTCAAGTTTACTGGCCCAATAGTCAAAGGGGAATGACCGGTGAGGGAGAACATCGATATGGGAGGAGAAGTAGTTTGTTACCATAGTTGACAACTGCTGTCTCCTGTCACTTTCGATCGATGCAGTATTACCAGCCGTGTGAGCGGTACTTGAAAAATCAGTCCACAACATGGTCATGAAACCCCTGTGTCCAACGCCACTTCGGCTGTGTGCACCACGAACACCTCTTCCATGTTGCCCCCTATGGCTCGTTGGAAAAACATCACCGCCGCTGTGTGCTGGGAATGCCTCAAACAAACGGTTTACCAGAGTTGCTTGTTTGTTAGCCAATATTAGCTCTAGGTTCTCCTGTGGCATGATGTTTTGGAATTTGCCTTTATAGCGTGGGTCTAGGATGCTGGCTAACTAGTAGTCGTCATCGTTCATCATTTTGGCAATGCGGGGGTCCCTTTTTAGGATCTGCAAGGCATAATCAGACATGTGGGCCAATGTTCCAGGTGTCAATGATGCACTGCGAGTGCTGGGTGGAGGAGCGCTTTCTGGCAAATCAACATCCCTCCAGTCACGCACAAACCCTGTACCTGACCTTACCACACCAACATTTTTTCTTGCCCCCTGAGAAGCATCCTCCTCCCCAAAATAATCATCCCCATCATCCTTCTCCTCCATCGTCTTCCTCTTCTTCCTCCACCTCGTCCACAAGGCTTCCCTGACCAGACAATGGCTGACTGTCCTCTTCCTCCTTCACTTTTGGTAGGGGTGAAGGACACAAGGAAAGGTGTTGTTCCTGACCAGGAGCCTCCACTGACGACTCAGTGCTTTTATTTTTTGAAACTTCAGAAGAGGAGGCGAGAGAGCTGGAGGCTGTGTCAGCAATGTAAGCCAAAACTTGTTCCTGAAGCTCCGGCTTTAAAAGTGGTTTACCTACTCCCAGAAAAGAGAGCCTTCGAGGCCTTGTGGAGCAAAACTCAACAGGCTCAACACCTCCTGCCTTAGGTGCTATTGTGCTTTTGAAGCTACCAACAGATGCAACACCACCACCACCACCATTGGGACCAGCTGGCAACCCCTGCCCACTTCCATGGCGTCTTCCACCATACTTCCTCATTTTTGTGAAAATGTACCCAAAATACCACCAGCTATATGGTACTGTAAAACATGGTAAAAGGTGTATCTACTATTGGTGAGAATTTGAATCTCACTATAGATTTGAGGACGCTGAACTATTGTCTCAGGCCCAGTAGAAATTACACCTCAATGTATCAGGCTGAAATTGGATGGTGTATGACAAGGTGGAGGGTGTCTATAGGATTGGTGAGAATTTGAATCTCACTATAGATTTGAGGACGCAGAACAATTGTCTCAGGCCCAGGAGAGATTACACCTCAATGTAACAGGCTGCAATTGGATGGTGTATGATAATGTGGAGGGTGTCTATAGGATTGGTGAGAATTTGAATCTCACTAGAGATTTAAGGGCGCTGAACTATTGTCTCAGGCCCAGTGGAGATTACACCTCAATGGAACAGGCTGAAATTGGATGGTGTATGACAAGGTGGAGGGTGTCTATAGGATTGGTGAGAATTTGAATCTCACTATAGATTTGAGGACGCTGAACTATTGTCTCAGGCCCAGGAGAGATTACACCTCAATGTAACAGGCTGAAATTGGATGGTGTATGATAAGGTGGAGGGTGTCTATAGGATTGGTGAGAATTTGGATCTCACTAGAGATTTGAGGACGCTGAACTATTGTCTCAGGCCCAGTAGAGATTACACCTCAATGTATCAGGCTGAAATTGGATGGTGTATGATAAGGTGGAGGGTGTGTATAGGATTGGTCATAATTTGGATCTCACTAGAGATTTGAGGACACGACAATGATGCTCTCAGTCCAAGTATGGCAGCAGGCAGCCTAATAAGCAGGACTGCTGCACACACAAAAGGGTTGAAAAATGAACGCTTGGTAACTGTGCAGAAAAGAGGAAGAAAAGTATTTTTGCTTTTAAAAAAGCAGTTTGCACAGCAGTGTGCAAACAGCAATGCAGCTATCAGGGAGCCTTATAAGGCAGCCTAATAACCAACAGAGCTGATGCACAAAAATAGAGCCTCCCCTGTCACTGCACACAAAGTGTTGTGTTGTAAGTGGAAATCGCTAACAGCAGAAGCAGTTTTTTGGTTCTTCTTCCCTGCCTAACGCTCCCCCCTATTCTGAATCAGCAGCAACAACCCCTCCCTAATGCTAAGATCGGCAGAAGTAAGATGGCGGTCGGCGTGCACGCCCTTTTATAGCCCCTGTGACGCCACACAAAGCCAGCCAATCACTTGCATGCCCTTCTCAAAGATGGTGGTGACCGATGTCTATGTCATCGCGTTGCCCACAGTGTGCGTCCTCCATCTTTGGCTGAAAAAGGGGGCTGGAAGCATCTTTTGAAACACAACTTTGGTGCTCTGGTCGCCGACCTCGTGGCCGACCTCACGCTATGGTCGGGTTTCGTTTCATGAAACCCGACTTCAGCAAAAGTCGCCGACTTTTGAATATGACCGACCCGTTTCGCTCAACTCTACTCTCTTCATATGATGTGTCCAAAGTAGGCAAGTCGTTGCTTAATGATCCTTGCTTCGATTGACATGTCTGGCTTTTGTTCCAAAATTGCTAAGTTTGTTCTTCTTGTTATCCATAGTATTGATAACATCTTTCTCTAGCACCTCATTTGAAAGGCATCAATTCTTCTTCAGTCTTGCTTCTTTATTGTCCAGGTTTCATATCCATAAGTTACTACAGAAAAAAACAGACTATATGCGAGCAGTGTCTTTGTCGTCAATGACATGTTCCATGATTTGAAGGCCTTATCGTGTGATTTCATTGTTGACATATCCATAATTATTCTCCTATTAAATTTTGGTGTCATTGCTGCATCTTGACTTATCATCGATCCGAGTAGGCTAAAGTCCTTTACAACTTCCAGATGATTGCCGTCCATCTCAAATGGGTACTGGGCATGCCTGGCAGTAGTCAATATCTTTATCTTCTTTGTTTTGAGCAGCAGTCCCATGAGCTCTATTGACACTTCATAATAAGTCCTTCATTCCATCTGCGCTTGTTGTTATCAATGTTGTTTTGGCAGTGTATTTAACATAGCTGATGATTTGTCCAGCAATTTTGATTCCTTGCTCATTTTTGGCAAGTCCAGCCTTCGTGAAAATGACTACTGCATATAAATTGAAGCAAAATGGTGACAGGATGCAGCCTTGTCTGATGCCTTGCTCGTCTTTCAACCATGTCGCTGTGTTTCATTTGGACAGTTGCTTCTTGACCAATGTAAAGGTTCTTAACCCTGCTGTTATGTTCGGTCAAAAATGACCGTTGTTGAACTTTGATATTTTTTAAAAAATTCATTATGCGGTTGGTTCTGAAACTTGTGGTTACTTCTATTTTCCTAATTTGAGGGGTTCTTTCTAAGGGTACTTTTTTTTTTTGCGCCACATTTTTTTTTACACTTGTACTGTTCCGGTCAAAAATGACCGAATAGCATTTTATGCTCGTTTCAGCCATTTTTTGAGTAAAACAAATGAGTTATAATTTCTTTTGAGACTACTTATTGCATCTACTATTGTTTATGAAGTAAAAAGTTGCTTTAGGTGCAGATTTACACATGCTTTCAGTACCATACGCATTGGCTTTCAGTACAGTTCTGTGCAATTTTTTTTTCGCTGTATGTTATTTACCCTGCTTTTTTACCCTGATTTACTGAAAAAAAATGATTTTTTTTTATTTTATTTATTATTTTTACTATTTTTTCAAAATGTTTGCACGCATTTTATACTATAGTTAATTTTAGTTATAGTTATAGTTGTTATAGTAGTAGTAGTAGTTGTTTTAGTTAGTTAGTTAAGCTCAAATTTGTAATTTCTGTGCAGAATTCAATAAGCCCTTGTAACCTTTATAAACACAAAATAAATAAAAAAATTTAGTTTTTTACGTATTTTTTTTTTTTATAATGACCAACCATGTTCACACACAATATAATAATGCAACAGGTATTCAAAAAAAAATTTTTAAGTAGCTAAAACAGCATTTTAATAGGTCCGGTCAAAAATGACCGGAACAGTACAAGTGTATAGTGGAAATGAACAGAACAGCAGGGTTTAATGTGGCTGATCAGATGGTTTGGCACATCCATATCCTTCATGGTATTCCAAAGTTTCTGGTAGTCAACACAGAAGGTTTTGCTATAGTCGATGAAGCAAAAATAAATAAAAACTATCCATCTAATGTTAGCAATCACATCTTTTGTCCTTCTGCCTTTTCTGAATCCTGCTTGTGCCTCTTGCAGCTGTTTGTCAAAGTAAGGCTGTAACCGTCTTTGTAGGAACTTCAGTAGTATGTTGCTGGCATGAGGTTTGAGTGCAATAGTCCGATTGTTTCCAAAGTCGTTAATATCTCTCTTCATCAGAATAGGAATAAACATGGATCTTGTCCAGACCTTGAGCCATTTACCAGTTGTCCATATCTGTCCAGTCCTTGAGCCATTTACCCATTGTCCATATTTGTTGACAAAGGCATGTGATGATGTGGCGCCCCTGAAGATTCAGTCACCACAGAGGTACTGCACCTCCTCCTGAGGTGTAGTATCCTACTTCCCAGGTAAGATGGAACACCTGACCAGACTCCACCACTCACATCCCACACGCACACCAGTAGTGTAGCAGAGCAACCTTTGTGGCTCCCTGCTTGGAACACAAAGAGTGCTGAGAGGTGGGTGGAGCTTAGACTGCACAAGAGAGCAGGAGAATGTTAGGAAGTGGTCAGTCTGAGAGAAGATCCCCTGAGAGGGATGGAGTGAAGGAGGTGCTGCAGCAGACTCCTGTGACCTGGAGCTGCTGGCCCGGGAAAGAGCAATAGAAAGCCTGATTCTTCAGAAGGAAGATAGTTTAGTACGGAATGTAAGGAGAAGAAGAGAACTAAGGACTAGGGTTAGAGCAGAGCCCTTCCTCAAATTTGAAGCGCATGATCGGGGTCCTGTCCCCAAGGCTGTTTGTGAAACTAACGTTCCTGCAGCAGAAACCGGAGAAATAGGAGCTGTGACCACGCTATTCCCACAAAAGACTCGAAGACACGGTGGCAACCTAAGTGTGAGCCGGGACATGACGGATGGAGTCCCCGAAGCAGGCTACAGTCACTTGTCATGCGAGTGGAGTTTGAGCAACAACAAGCAGGAGGAACTTCAGTGTAACAGTACGGCAAGTACCTCAGATAAGCACTAGAAAGGAGACATTCAGAACAGCCACATGAAAGGGAGTGCTGGAAAGGTTAATTCCATCTGCCTGGGAGTTGGCTGAGCCCCTGATCTGGAGACTGCAGCATTGAAGCGGGCACCTGTCTGTGCCAAAACCATGAGTAAAAAAGCTGGAACTGCATTCAGCTGTCTCCTTGCCTTCTCCTGCACCAACCCACTCAGCACTGCTACATCTCTGTGCCTAACACTGCACCCTTTCCCTCAATACCTATTACCACTGCCCTGGGACTACAGCTCCACCTGTAGGGAGCTTCAACATCATTGCTGCACCACACCATCTGTCCCAGAGAAGCAACCCTGCAGCGCTGGTCAAACTGACCAGAAACCACAGGTGGCATCACGAATCATTTCAATAGCTTTATCCCCATCACTCTACCCCTTTTACATTGACCCCCTGAGGCCACGGACCAGGTCACTGCCACTGTGACATCTCCCATTGAAATCAACGGGCTCGGCACGAGTACCCCACGGCCTCTGGGGGCAAGTCAACTTTGGCGTCACAATCAGGATGATGAAGCCTGGTACCACCGGTTCCTGTGTGCTGAAGATTTATTGGACTTAAATATGCTGAAAATGTGCAAAACAGCCAAAATGATAGACTGTAAAATGGACTCTCAAAATGGCCGCCAGAGCTTTGAAGAAGGGCATGACAACATGGGTGGCCCTAAGAAAAGAGCGTGAACTGTCCTGGGCCTCCCCTGCCTGAACTTCTATGCAACACCAACATGGCCCACCCCCAGAGGGGTTCATATACTGGCTTGGTATGGAGGCAGAGGAAGAAGACGCCGCCCCAGGAAGGAGGAGCAAAGCCCTGTGGCGGGAAAGGAACCGAGAGGGAAGCCAGAATGCCAGGACGCTATGATGGAAGGATGGAGGCCTGAAGCGCGCGAGGAAGAGGAGCTTGCCTTCCCAGGCGCAGCAGTCGAAGGCTCCGGCCCTGCTTCTGTGATGGACCGTCAGCAGCTAGAGGAAGAAATCGCCATGCTGAACCACAGTCTGAGGTTGAAGCAGGAGGCTCTGCAGGCCTTGGATCGGCAGCGCACCCAGGAGGGGCCTGCAGAAATGGTACCTCCACCACCGGTACCTGCCACCGCTGCACCAGTTCTCCCCCAGGCAGTACCTGTGAAACCCATGGCCGCTGCTATGCCATCGGCAGTGCCTGTCGCTGCCTCCCCACCGCTGGGAGCTGAATGTGAGGCAGAGATTGTGATCTTGCTTGGAACTGGCGCGGCCGCGCAGGTCACACCGGAGACCTCAACAGACCCTGAACCAGCACCAGCTCCACTCCAGTCGCCGCCCGCTGACCAGGCAGCTCCAACAACCATCGCTGCCCCCCGGCTGCCGTCCAGCACCTGCACCAGAGCCGAGACAACACCATCAGGAAGCATCAGGTATGACCACCGCCCCTGCAACCGGGTTGACCCCTGAGTTTCCATCCACCGCGTGCAACAGGCCGGTACTTCGCATGGAATAAATGGAGGAGATGTGTTCTCAATTCCAAGACGCTAAGCTGATCGCAATGGAGAACTGGAAGAAGTCCCTGCTGAAAAGAGCAAAGCTGGAGCAGACGCGTCCCATTCGGCGGCTTCTGATCTCGGCGGAGGAGCCTGAGCAGCTGATGGGTGTTACCATGCATCACGGATTTCCCCTACCAGATTCATTATCCTCGCATTTCATCATGCAAGCGACAAAACACCTAAGTACTCTAACTAACTGAACTGTTACCCAGGAGGGTATGGGCACCGTTATGCCCTACTTGTTTGCTTCTGTTTTTCTGTTCTTCAGTTTTGCCTCAGTTTGGCATTTGTTGCACTAAAATCAGAACTGAGTGATCATGAACTTGGAGTGATCCAAAAACTGTCATTGTACATAGTTGCGCCTCTTAAGGTGCTCCTTCTTGGTTTTACATGAACAGTCTTCAAACAAGGACTACCTCGGACCTGAAGTTCTACTTCAGCCACAGAAACACTGCAAGACATCAGGCTGGGACTGTGTCTGCTCCTCAAGAATCCTTACTGTTTTAAAATAAAGCACTTTATATTATGCCTTATACAAATGTTTATAGCAAATGTCTAGCTGCAGTATTAGAAGTAGGTGTTTTGCAGAACGTAGTCTAGAAGTAATCTTTAATAAAAATGTGAAGTTTTGAATAAAAGTTTGAATCCAGGTGACAAACCAGGAGTCAGCGATTGTCACCTATAGCTCTAGTAGAGTAGAAGTAACAGCCGAATGTGAAAAAAGAATATGTTGAAGCAAAGATGGTAATACTGATCAGGCAGTGAACTTCTAGGTAACGGTTGCTGCCAACAGCACTTCAAAATAGGTGAAATGTTAAATTATAGGTATTCTGTAAACTTGTTATGCAACGTTCAAGCTTTAGTCCTCTCCTTAAGAGAAGCTGTTTTTACACTGTTAATTTAAAAGAAAATTTTTGTATGTTCCAGTAACATTTTAATGCTCATTTGTTTACAGCCCGTGGACGTGCTGCGGTTAGCGGAGGGGGAATGTGGCAACCCGGAGGGTTCAGTCGCCACAGAGGTACTGCACCTCCTCCTGAGGTGTAGTATCCTACTTCCCAGGTAAGATGGAACACCTGACCAGACTCCACCAGATCTCAGGTAAGCCCACCAACTCGGTCTTCAACATCTCATCCTACACCCTTAGCCCGTTAGAGCTGTCTGTTCTTCAAAAAGGCTTATCATTCTGTCCCACCCCTCCTTGGGATAAATTCCAGCTATCACAAGATCTACAGAACTTTTTTCGGAAGATTCGCCTTAAAACGCATTTTGGACTGGAACCAGTCACCCCAGGGAACAGGGCCCCTCCAATTGGGGGGAACCCCATTCCCGATTTATCCATCTCTTCCCTCGGTCTACGCAACCCCAGTAACTTCTCTCCACCACACACCTTTCATGCTGTTGAGGCTTTTATTGATGTAGTCCAGAAAGACATAGAATACATTTTAGCTGAACACGAAAAAGGTTTATTACCTACACATAGTAACATTACTCCTATAGAGAGACAAGCCATTGATTCCCTAAAGAATAATAAATCAATAATCATCAAACCGGCTGACAAGGGAGGAGTCATTGTCATCCAAAGTTTCTCCGACTATATGGATGAAATTTCACATCAACTTTCTGATTCCTCCACATACCAGAAAATTTCCCGTGATCCTACACCACGCATTAAGCTCCTAATTGACGAAGTCCTTGACAGGTATCTGACCCTAAAAACCATTGATTCCAAAACCGTCACATTTCTCAAAAATTCTAACCCAGTCATCCCTGTATTCTACACATTACCCAAAATTCACAAGTCTCTACTTAAACCTCCTGGCCGCCCCATCGTTGCCTCTACTGATTCAATCTTCTCCCCAATCTCCACCTTTTTAGAAAAAATCTTGACCCCTCTTACCAAAACTACCAAGTCCTTTGTCCTAGATACAGGTCACTTTCTCTCCTTTATTCGACAAATTGACAATATCCCTCCGGAATGTCTCCTAGTCACCATGGATGTCAAAAGCTTATATACTTCTATAGATCACGACCTAGGGATTAGTGCTACCAAAACCCTCCTTGAGTCCTCTGACCTTTCCCACAACTCCATTCAGCTTTGTAATGATCTCCTGTCCATCATCTTGAAAGAAAATTTCTTTCTCTTTGGGGACCAATTTTATCTACAGTGCCGCGGGACCGCAATGGGCGCTAACGTAGCACCTGCTTACGCTAATGCCTACATGAATGATTTTGAATGTTCCTATGTCTACAATAATACCCTTTTCAAAACATACAGCCAATGTTGGCTATGATATATCGATGATATTTTATGTCTATGGCTGGGTACCCTTGAGGACTTACTTTCCTTCACGGAACATCTTAATTCTATCAGACCTGAATTACAGTTCACCCTTAATTGCAATTCTTCACAGATCTCTTTCCTGGATACACTAGTAATCAAGTCCTGCACTGGTACACTCTCTACTGATCTATATGTTAAACCCACCGACTCCAACAACCTTCTTCATTACACAAGCTGTCACCCTGCCTCTACCAAGGATAGTCTCCCCCGTTCTCAGTTCACACGCGTTACTAGAATTGTCACAGACCCTACTCTGGCTCCCATTCGCCTCAATGAAATGTCAGACAAATTCAAAGCAAGGCATTATCCCACCAAACTTCTTGAAAGTGAAACACGCCGTGCCCTAGAACCTTGCCCTCTGCAACCATCTCAACCCAAAGGCGAACGTGTCACCTTCGTACACACCCACCATCCTGTTATGCCCAAAATTTATCACATTATCCACAAACATTGGTCAATTCTACCTAGATCCTATCCCCACATTGAGGCATTTAAAAAACCCGCACTTATGTGCAAACGCCGTCCTAGAAACATCCGAGATGAGCTGGTCAGAGCCGATATTGGTAGTCTAACTAGAACTCCTAGACAGACCTTTCTTGGAACTGAACGAAAGGGCACATTTCCCTGTCTTGGGTGCGCTTGTTGCTCCAATGTGATCAAGGGGAGCGACATAACACATCCACGTACTGGCAAACGCTATGGCATCAGGGGCTTTTTTACATGTGACATGAACTATGTGGTTTACCTAATTAAGTGCCCCTGTGGCCTTTTATACGTTGGCGAAACTACTCAGCACGTACGCGACAGAATTTCGAGCCATAAATCAACTATCCGGTGCAAGAAGACTTGGCTTCCAATCCCATATCACTTCATCAACGCCAACCACTCAGTATCTCAACTCAGGTTCCAGGTTATAGAAAAAGTTGAAAGACCGCGCAGGGGAGGTGACCACATCAAGCTCCTAAAATCAAGGGAATCCTTCTGGATATATAGGTTACAGACTTTGGCCCCTAAAGGCCTTAACTGTGAGTTGGACCTTAGCCCGCATTAGTTCCTTGGATTTCTACCTATTTTATGCATCTTTGGTTTAAGCATGTATTCACATATATTATTAACCTAATATTATGTTGTCTTTTTATCCCTTAGGGTGGTGGAATGGCGGCTTTCCATCTCATTGTATCTCAATTCTTTTTATTTCTTTATCTTACAGAGCCACTAATTTTTTTTTTTTTTTTTTCCCCTCCCCCGCATGGGTGAGTATTCCCGTATATAAATATATTTTTTCTATTTTCATTTTTTATTTTTCATCCATTTTTGTTTTTCTTTTTATTCTTTCCCCTTTTTTATTATTATTATTATTATTATTATTTTTATTTTATTCCCTTTTTCACCCTTTTTTTCACATTTTCTCTCAAATTCTATCATTAATTCATTTTTTTATTTTTTATTTTTTTTATTTTTTGTTCTTTATTTTCATCTTACTATTTATTTTTTATTTTTTTAATTTTTAAATTTGTCTACTTATTTTTTCAATTTATTTTTCCCATTTCATTTATTTTTTTCCATGTTTTATTTTTTCCCCTTTTTCCTCCCCCCCTCTTTTTTACCTATATCCCTTCTTCTTATTTATTAACCCGCTTTTCTTATCTTTCTTTTTCTTCCCCTCTACTTCTTTTTTATTTATTTACACATTTCCAACTTCATTCCTTCCTCTCTCTCATTTATCATAAACTGTTCTCTCCCCTTCTCACCCCTCCCTCTACTACTGAGTCTCTCCTTCAACAGTGCAGGTAGTGACTTCTTCCAAACACACACTGCCCTCAGCCTGACCTCCCCCTGCTCTCCCTCCCTCCCTATGCTGCAAACCCCATACAGACGCCAGGACGCTCTAGCCACGTTGGCTTTATGACGTCATCATCCTGCACCTTCTTAATACACATATATATACCGCGCTTTCTTGAGCACACACTGACAACACCGCAGGTCCAGGCTGCTCCCATGCCATCAGGTCAGCTCTGCAGCACCACCTGGTGCATAACATCTCCTTCTGATCCACTTTTTTCTTCTCCACATTCATTTCTCATGTTTTCTCCTACAGCCCCTGTTTGGGACTTCTGAAAATGCTCTAATTAATCTTTTGCTTGACACTACTTGAGGTTAGTACTCAGTATATCTGCCTTATTTGCCTGCCTTGTGTTTCCACCACCCCTGTTATTTCATCATGTACAGAGACAATACTATAATATGTCTCATCTAGGTCTGCTGCTTATCCCCATTGTTACTCCTGATGCCTAGAATGTTAAAATTGACTTGTGGCCGATAGTCTCTCTAGCACTTGCTTAATTTAATTTTTTTACTCTCTATATGACATTTTCCTAATTGCCTTATGTTGTTGTGCTTAAATTTGTATAGATATATGTTTCGCCTTTAGGGGTTTTTTTTGCACTACTTTTCTGTTGTGTTTTTTTGTTAGTATTTTTTAAAAAAAATATTTTTTTTAAATTTTTTCACATTTTTCTTATGTTTATTTTTTCTTTTCCAGCTTTCCGCGAGTTTGTCATCCATATTCATTGTTGTAATTGCTTTTTATTTTATTTTGCAGTATGGTTTGAGAAAGGCCTCTTAGTAGGTCGAAACGTAACCATAGTATACTCATATCCTGGATTACGATATTATACCCACATTTTGGATACTTCTTTTGTCTGCGGTGTTACACTATTTGATGCATTTGAAATAAAATAAAAATCCAAAAATTTCACAAAATCTTCAAGATTTTTTGCAAGATTAATCCACACTTGAGTGCGACTGTTTATCTACTGACTACTGTTTGTGGACCCTCCACGTACAGTCAGCACCTATCTGCTCCACAGCAAGAGTGCGCGTCTTTCTTCTTTTGCCAGACTCCACCACTCACATCCCACACGCACACCAGTAGTGTAGCAGAGCAACCTTTGTGGCTCCCTGCTTGGAACACGAAGAGTGCTGGGAGGTGGAGCTTAGACTGCACAAGAGAGCGGGAGAATGTTAGGAAGTGGTCAGTCTGTGAGAGAAGCGCTAGAAAGGAAACGTTCAGAACAGGCACATGAAAGGGAGTGCTGGAAAGGTTAATTCCATCTGCCTGGGAGTTGTCTGTGCCAAAACCGTGAGTAAAAGAACTGGAACTGCATTCAGCTGTCTCCTTGCCTCCTTCCTGCTCCAACCCACTCAGCACTGCTACATCCCTGTGCCTAACACTGCACCCTTTCCCTCAACACCTATTACTACTGCCCTGGGACTACAGCTCCACCTGTGGGGAGCATCAACATCATTGCTGCACCACACCATCTGTCCCAGAGAAGCAACCCTGCAGCGCTGGTCAAACTGACCAGAAACCACAGGTGGCATCACAAATCATCTCAATAAATAACTTTATCCCCATCACTCTACCCCTTTTACATTGACCGCCTGAGGCCACGGACCGGGTCACTGCCACTGTGACATCTCCCATTGACATCAACGGGCCCAGTACCGAGTACCCCACGGCCTCTGGGGGTGAGTCAATGACTTTAACTGCTGCTCCAGAAGACTTAACTCTATTGGAATATTGTCATATCCAGGTGCTTTGTTGTTTGACAAAAGTTTTAACCCAGCAATGACTCCGTCTTTTAGGATGCTTGGCTCTCTATCATTTCCAGTCTCATTTTCTTCCCGTATTACTGAGTCATTTTTGCAGAGGTGCTTCATCTTTCCTTGATCTGTTCTAGCTCAGTTATTTCATTCCCATTGGTATCTTTCAACATACACACTCTTGGTTGAAAATTTTGTCGCATCTCTTTAATCTTTAGGTATGCCTTCCTGGTTTTGCCCCTCAGATGTTCTCTTTCTATCTCTGCACATATCGTTTGATAATAAAGTTCATTGTCTGCTCAAATGGCTCTCTTTAGGCTTTTACTAATGTTTTCTTCGTTCTTCTTGTTACATTTTGCCATTCATCTTTCTTCAATGATCTTTATGATCTCTTCTGTTAACTATGGCTGTGGGGGTCTCTTCTGTCTCATACTTATGTCTTACTGGCTTCTTCAGTAATAATAGTCTTTATATGTGTCCATAATTCTTCAGGTTTTCTTTCATCCGTGTCCAATTATGTAAATCGGTTCCAAAAAACTTCAGGTATCTTGGTCAAATCGAAGTTAGAAATGGCCTTTTGTCTAGCTCGTTTTCACAGCTTGACTCTAATCTTTGCTGTCAGAAGTTCATGATCTGTTCCACAGTCAGCGCTTGACCTTGTTGTAACGCCGGTGTTTGTGTCTTGTTTCCCCGGCATTACTCTGCATGTCTGTGCAATTACCTTTTGCTCCTTTCCCCCTAATCAGCTGGGATACTGTACATGTGTTGTAATGTCTTTGCTCCACTGTTCCTGGATGGGCTCTTCCTCTGTGTTTCTGGGGAGTCTCAAGTCTATTTGTGTTCCTAGACGGGCTCCTCCTCCATGTTCCTGGGGAGTCTCCAGTCTTGTTTCCTGGTGACGACTCTGCCTGTATGTCCTGGATCTGACCAGCTGATGTCCTGAGCTGCTATGTTGATGTTCCTGGACCTGTGCTGTCCGTGTCTTGCCTGTGTCCCTATGTCCAGTCGGTGTCTTGATATCCAGTCCGTGGTCCTGGTGGTCCAGCCCTTATTTCAGAGTCGGTCCCACTCGTGTTCCTCGACGGATTCCTCCTCCATGTTTCTGGGGAGTCTTCAGACTTGTTTCTCGGTGACGGCTCTGCCTGTGTGTCCTGGATCTGACCAACATATGTCTTGAGCTTCCATGTTGGTGTTCCTGGATCCGTGTTTTATCTGTGTCCCGATGTCCTGCCTATGCCCTGGGGTCCATCCTGTGTTAACGTCTGTCCAAGGTCGGTGTCTGATGTTCTTATGCTGTGCCTGTGCTATGCCTGAGGCCTGAAAGAAAGGTTCTCCTGATATGCCCGTGCCAGATGACCCTTGACTGCATCAATCCGTGATAACCTTCTGCCATTGTCTGATGTTTGGAGACCTGTGATGTTCACCCTTCCTTGATGTGGGGAATTGGGAGCCTCGCATTATGTCTTGAGTTCTGTGTGATGACTTTATGTAGTAAATTTTATGTTTCTTCTTAACTGAAGTTGTGCGGTGTCATCTAGTCCTGCATGTCACCACCTTGCCCACATGCTCAGCTGCCACAGAGCCCAGATGCTGCCCTTCCCTAGTCTGGGTAGGCCCGAGTCCACCTCTGTGGTCCAGTGGGTCCACATTCCATTACCAACTGGGATGCACGCCCCATTTCATCATGGCCTGGCGGCGTGGGAGCATAAGCTAGCGAAGCTAAACCGTGTCTGTCCATCCATGACACTTGTTTTCACGGAAATGATCAACGACCTCCAACTTTGGCGAACACATATGTAGTCAATCTGATTCTTTTAGGCCCCATCCAGTGATGTCCATGTGTAGAGTCTCCGTTTGTGATTTTGGAAGGTTTTCACAATGGACACTTGATTTGTCGTACAAAAGTCAATTAATCTTCCTCCAGCCTCATTTCAATCACCAAGTCAAAAGTTTCCAACAACAGTTCCATTTTTGCCATGGCCTACTTTGGCATTCAAGTCTCCCATGATAATGAATAAGTGTTGTTTGACACTTTGTTGATTTCCTCTGGAACTTGATCGTAGAATAGTTCAACGTCCTCTTCCTCAGCATCTGTTGTTGTTGAGTAGACTTGTATAACTGTGACATGGCTTGGCGTTCCTTGTAGGCGTTACAAGATGACTATCACTGACTGCATTGTACTTCAGGACAGTGTCAGCCAATCTTCAGTTAAGATTAAAAGCAACTCCGTTTCTTCTTTGATTATCCTTGCCAGAATAGTAGACCCAATGTTTGTTTGGAAATGTCCAAATTGAATCCATCTTAGTTCATTTAATTCATTACTTCTGAGTAAATTGAGCCCTGTTCTGTACATTTTGGCCTTGACCATGTCGAAGGCTTACAGGTTTTAGCCACTACAATAAGTACAAAGCTATGTTAGCAAGCAATGAAAGGAACTAGAGAACCACAACCACTCCAGCTAATCTCTTGGAGTGCTGTAAGAAGGGCCACAAACAATCTGCCATTTTTTGCTGATCCTTAAGAAATGCCATCATTATTCTAGTCCTAGGAAACCCCATTAATATTATAGAAAAAAATTACACAATAGCACTACTTGAAAAATCCATAATTAAAATTGTTACTGAAAGGGGTATTATGGTTTCAGTAAACATAGATTTTTTTGGCATGTGCACATATAGTATGTGTTCGTCACATGAACAGAACAAGTTTATAGATTGTGGGATCTAATAATAAAGTTTGGCTTCTCTTGTTAAATAGATTTTTGTGGAAAAATACCCTTTTAAAGTGTAAAGTACCCCTCCAGCATGCTTTTCTTTATTTCACTGCTGGAGTGGTGCTTAAAATCTAAGTCCCCTGCCCCCTGTCTCATACTCGCCTTCATATACTTGAATTGAGAACTTCTGACGAAGCTTCTGAGTTCCGGACACTGTAAAACTGCACTCATAAGATGGTGACGTGGGACCAGATTAGGGTCGAAAAACAGTGAAGACGCCGAAAAGTGAGTATACGACCAGGGACAGGAGACTTACGCTTAAAGCACCACTCCAGTGGTGAAAAAGACTCATCTGGATTAGTACTTTAAAGAGTTGCCATAATCTCTACTTGCAGTCAATGAAAGAGAACTTCAATTATCTACTTCAAGTACTTACGGTATACATTTGTCGTAGACTTGTAAAGATCTCATAAGTGCACAGTTTGCTACAAGACAATCACAGTTCACAACAAAAAAATAATTTCATAGACTTCCCTTTCTGTTAAACTGAAATTACCAGAGGACCTTTTTTGTTTGAGGGAATCTATAGCTCAATTTATACACTTAAGGCCTCTTTCACATTTCAGTTGTTTGCCGTCAGTCAAAATCTGATATCGTGACGGACTGACGGATCTGCCAAAAATGTGAAAAAGTGGATGATACGGATCCGTTTTTTGACGGATCCGCTGTATGGATCTCTATACTGATCTGTCAAAAGCCAGATCCGTATCATCCGTTACATTCATTTTTTCCATCCGTTGGATCCATTTTTCGACGGATCTGTTTTTTCCATACCTCCCAAATGGGAGGCTCCCAAACGTGATAGGCTACTGAAAACTGCTCCCAATGTGATTTGCTACTGGAAACTACTGGAAAATTATATATAGGGTGTTTTAACATCCCATCTTTGAAAGGTTGTAGAGCAAGTGGCAGAGAAGGAGTTATAGCGAAGATTGTGAGCATATGTGTGGGCTTTGATTTTGAGGCCAATTGTTTGGCAATGATTGCTCGGCACGAGGAAGCAAGACAGCGCATCCTGCATTGGTGAAGGAAGAGACGTCTGTGGATTCATCCTGCACAGCGAATGACCCTTGGAGTTTTTTCAACGCTGTATCTTGAATTGAGGCATAACCCAGAGAAGTTCTTTAATTATGTGCGGATGAGACCGGACCACTTCGAGATTTTGGTGAACCGTGTTGGAGATCAAATCCGGAGAAAGGACTCCTACTTGTGGCGGTTTTCAATATCACCGGCGGAGCGTCTGATGTTGATCCTTCTGTAATTTTTTTTTAATGGTTTCTGATTCTGCCAACTTCTAGTGTAATGTTGTTGCTGGTAGTTTGTATTAATTATTGTTTTTGCCTTTTTTTTTCAGATTCCTTGCAACTGGAGAATCCTTTTCCTCCCTCCATTACCAGTTCCGGCTGGGGATAGCAACATTATCCGAAATAGTACAACAGACCTGCCAGGCATTGTGGGATTGTTTACAGGATGAGTACATCACACTTCCAACACAGGACAGGTGGATGGAGATTGCTGACAAATTTCAAGAAATATGCCAGTTTCCAAATTGCGCTGGTGCAGTGGATGGGAAGCTCATAAGGATTGTTAAACCTGTTGGATCTTGTTCAGAATGTTTCAATTATAAGAAAAAAAATTTCAATTGCACTGATGGCCATTGCAGACTCAAAATGAAAATTCATTGCGGTTGATATTGGTGCGTATGGTCGATCAAATGATTCCCAGGTTTTTAAGATGTCTGCAATGGGGCGTCGTTTATATGTAGAAACTTTTCAATTCCCACCTCCAAGACCATTCCCTGAAACCTCAGGCCCACCAATGCCATTTGTGTGTGTTGGAGACGAAGCATTTTGTAAGGTACTCCTGGGGTGGACCCACTAGACCGTGGCAACGAACCTCCCGAGGGCGAGCTGACCAGGTGGACCACCCCCTATACAGGGAGTGTATGGGGCAAGCCCACGGGTAACTATCACCACGGTAGCCGGTACCCGGGGAAGTATAAGCGGACAGACGGGTAGATCCAAATAGCAGGCACTGGACAGACGACACGGCTCGGAGACACAGGAGAAACGGCACGTCTTGGCGAGACAGGAGGGATGGCACGGCTTGGCGAGACAGGAGGGATGGCACGGCTTGAAGACACAAGAGGGAAACGGACGAGGACGGATGCCACAGAACCTAGGAAAGAGAGCACAAGAGGGACTGGGTAAATGCACGGGAGAAGGCTAGGGAGCACTAGGAGAGCGGCCAGAGTCACTAGCAAGTTCTAGTGATAGTCAGGCATCGTCTCCAGAAGGAGGCGGCCTGATATAGGAAGAGAGAAGGGCTTCCAGGTCATAACCTCCAGCTGGAGGAGGAGATGCGCGTCCTCAGGTGGGGGAGGACGCGCGCCCGGCCATAGCGAGGAAACGCGCCCGCCGAGGAGGAGGAGCGGGAGCGCGCACCAGGGGGCTGGACCGAGGCGGCCGTGGACGGGAGACCGGGAGAGACCGCGCCGAGGCCTGCAGCGGCCGGCGCGGCAGCGAGGAGACCCCCGGAGCGCGGGTGAGCCGGGGCCGGAGGGAGGTAAGAGGAGAAGTCCGCGGCAGCTGCCGTGTGACACATTTCAACTTTCAAAACATCTTCTCAAGCCATACGGGAGTACTGGATTGACGCAAAGGAAAAAAATCTTCAAATATCGCTTAACAAGAGCACAAAGAGTGGTGGAGTGCACTTTTGGGATTTTAACTACAAAATGGCGAGTCCTGTTAACTGCTATAAAATTGAAACTGAGACTGTGGATGAGGTTGTGAACGCGTTTGTGCTCCTGCACAATTTTGTCATTTCCAAGGAACCAGTTTCCATTGATGAAAATGTGTCGGAAACCACCTTGTGGGATTATCAACATACAAGTGTCTGGAGTACTGTGTCAGTTTCCAAAATGAGGGATACATTTGCAGACTACTTTCTCTCCCCCTGAAGGAAGAGTTGACTGGCAATATGATATGGTTTAAAATATGTTTTTTGCAGATTATACCATGGTTTCTTTTTATAACCACAACTTTGTAAGTTTTCCCTTTTTTTTTATTTTTGGTACCTGTACACCAATTTATGTACCTTTACACCTTTTGTACCTTTACCAAAGTTTTGTATGTTTTTTACCTGTACACCAATTTGTGTACCTTTACACCTTTTGTACCTTTACCAAAAGTTTTGTATGTTTTTTACCTGTACACCAATTTGTGTACCTTTACACCTTTTGTACCTTTACCAAAAGTTTTGTATGTTTTTTACCTGTACACCAATTTGTGTACCTTTACACCTTTTGTACCTTTACCAAAAGTTTTGTATGTTTTTTACCTGTACACCAATTTGTGTACCTTTACACCTTTTGTACCTTTACCAAAAGTTTTGTATGTTTTTTACCTGTACACCAATTTGTGTACCTTTACACCTTTTGTACCTTTACCAAAAGTTTTGTATGTTTTTTACCTGTACACCAATTTGTGTACCTTTACACCTTTTGTACCTTTACCAAAAGTTTTGTATGTTTTTTACCTGTACACCAATTTGTGTACCTTTACATCTTTTGTACCTTTACCAAAAGTTTTGTATGTTTTTTACCTTTTAAAGTTTTTTAACTTAGCACTACAAAAAAGGAAAGACAATAAAGGGGATTTGAACCAAAAAAAGGTTTTATTTACAATTTTATGTAAACAAAATTTTACAATCTACGGTACTGTTGGGTGGAGATATTACCGGAGGGGCTAACAGGGTGGACCACGTCGGGGGGGGCTGGGCAGATGTTGGGTAGGATCAGAAGTGGAAGGGGGGTGGAAAACAAGAGGTTGGTGTCAGGAAGTCAGGAACACCGCACTTCACTTGCTCACTGAGCCAGTGCGTGTGTCCTGCGCATGTCCTGAGTAAAGCGAATTGTGCTCAAAGATACCTGTGGAGCGGGCAGCAACTGAGTAGGTCCGTACTTCAGAGCAGCAGGATCTGAAGCACGTGACTGGTGGGGCGTGGCCTAAACTCCAGAGAGCTAGGAGCTGCAAGAGAACTCCTAGCAGGGTAACTGCGAGACAAAGTTACCAAGGGGCATAAACAGGGAGGATAGTCAAGACGTAGCCAATGAGTCATACTCAGAGATAGCTGCAAGGTACAAGAGGGGCGAGCAGAGAGTAGTCAGAGTAGTCAGATCACAGGCAATGAGTCATACACAGGGAGGGTAGCAAAGTACAGAATTGACAGGCAAACTCACAACGGGGAACAGAACCGGGTCAGAACCATGGCTGGGTCCCTCGAAGAATCTGTAAGTATAAAGACACTTGTAAGCTACTATACAAAAGATAAGTAAGCTTTCTGGTCTTTATACTTACATCACTACTTGAACTTGGGGCCTGGCTGGGTCGGTTCCGGCCTGGCTGTGTCAGTTCTGGCCTGGCTGGGTCAGTTCTGGCCTGGCTGGGTCTGTTGCGGTCTGGCTGGGTCAGATGTGGGTTGGCTGGGTAACTGGAAGGATATGCAAGTATAAATACACTTGTACTGATTATTTATGTGTTATCCACTGTTAGGAAAAAAAAATGTATGTTCGATTATCTTTGGATTTCAAACCCCCCCCCAAAAAAAAAATAAACCTATGAATGGTAACCCCCCTCTTTAATTTAACGGTTAAGATTGTTCAATGTTCATATGCACAATGCGCAGCCTTCCAAAAACCTCACCTCCTGTTCCCCTCCTCAAAAAAAAACATACCTTGCAAATACCTCCCACACCTCATTCCAACTTGATTTGCGCGATGCGCAACCTTGCAAACCCTCCACCTCCTGTATTAAAAAACACCTCAAAAAAATATATATATACCTTGCAAACACTTACCCTCCTGCCAACTTTAAATACCTAAATCCCCACTTGAAAGTCTATGTACCCTAGAGTTAATTTTTTTAAAACCTAGAAAAAATTTAAAATACCAAAGTTCTGCATTCCCCTTTTGTATATACTGTACTTTTTTGTTAAAAGAAATAGAACCTCAAAAACCTTTGTTTTGCATATATACCCACAATTTTAAAGTTACCTTATTTTTAAATGATAATATGGACAGTTTTTGGATACAGTTTTTATTAATTTTTTAGGGGGGGGGGGGTTTACTTTTTTTGCCAAGTAGGAGCTACACTGCTCTTTATTTGAAATACGAGTACAGTAAATGAAAAACAAAAAACACATGGCTGGACACACACTACACAGTCACACACAAACAGTCACACACACGCCACAGCACAGTTGAAAATACAAGTACAGTATGAAAAAATAATGGCAGGACACACACACGCCACACAGTCACACACACGCGACAGCAGTTGGAAATACAAGTACAGTATGAAGAAAAAAAAAACAAGGCAGGACACACGCACCACACAGTCACACACATACTACAGCACAGTTGGAAATACAAGTAAAGTATGAAGAAAAAAAAATGCAGGACACACACACCCACATAGTCACACACACCCCACAGCAGTTGGAAATACAAGTACAGTATGAAGAAAGAAAGAAAACAGCAGAACACACACACAGGCCACAGAACAGTTGGAAATACAAGTACAATATGAAGGAAAAAAAGGCAGGACACACACACGCTGCATTCACACATGCTGGCAAGACTCACGCTGGCTGGCAGGGCTCACGCTGGCTGGCAGTCTCTGTTGCTGGCACTGCCAGACTTGCTGGCAGTCTCTGTTGCTGGCAGGCAATTTTTGCTAGCAGTCTCTTGTTGCTGGCAGGCAATTGTTGCTGGCAGTCTCTTCTTGCTGGCAGGCTATCTCTTCTGTTGCTGGATGGCTGACATAATGAGGAATGAAGCCCACCTTGCAGGTTTATATAGTTTTGGGGCTATCTGGAAAAGTAGCGATTTTTTTTTGAGAATGCCAGTTCAAAAAAGTGGATTCCGCCGACAGATTCCGTCAAATGGCGGATGGCAACGGATCCGCCGCCCATAGGCGCCCATTATAGCAGATGGCGGACGGGGGCGCATCCGCTGTGATCCGCCATTTTGGCGCAGACAAAAAATGTTACAATGTCCGTCCACTCCAGACGGTGGACGCCAAAATTCTGGCAGATTCGCCAAATGGCGGATGGAATGGACGACCATCCGTCAAAATCCACCATTAATGCAAGTGTATGGGAAAAAAAGGCAGATCCACCAAAAAAAAAGGCGGATCTGCTTTTTTAAAAAAAAAAGGTGGATTTTGACTGACGTCAAACAACTGAGATGTGAAAGAGGCCTAAGCCAGTGCATTTTTTTATAGTGAATGGTAATACACTGATAAACCAACCTCTGGTTTAGCATTAGTATCAAAAATTATTTGAACAGCTACATGGTGCTTCTCCCAGTCATGTAGCTACAGTGAGGACGAGACACAATCTCAACATTGCTAACACGGCCTTGATTTATAGCCCAACAAATGACTCCAAAATTCTTTGTGGATTATTTCATAATCTGTTTCAGAAAAGTGGCAGCTTATTTTTTTCTTTTTCGGAACCTTAATTCTAGCAATTTTATTCTTATAGCCAAATAAATGTTCAATGAGAAAATTCTGGATGATTTTAGCCAACAGTAATAAGCATAGAAGAGGAAAACAAATTGCTTATCAAATAACAATATAGATCAAATTTAAAGGGCTTGTCTATATTTGGGGACATTTATTACTGAAATACAGTGGGGAAAAAAAAGTGTTTAGTCACCCACCAACTGTGCAAGTTCTTCCACTTAAAAAGATGAAAGAGGCTTGTAATTGACATCATAGGTAGACCACAGATATGAGAGTCAAAATGAAAAAAAAAAAAACAAATCCAGAAAATCACCTTGCCTGATTTGGCAAAATTTATTTTGCAAATTATGGTGGAAAATAAGTATTTGGTCACCTAAAAACATGCAAGATTTCTGGCTCCCACAGACTTGTAACTTCTTCTTTAAGAGGCTCCTCTGTCCTTCACTCATTACCAGTAGTAATGGCACATGTTTGAACTTGTTTTCAGTATAAAAGACACCTGTCCACAACCTCAAACAGTCATATTCCAAACTCCACTATGGTGAAGACCAAAGAGCTGTCAAAGCACACCAGAAACAAAATTGCAGACCTGCACCAGGCTGGGAAGATTGAATCTGCAATAGGCAAGCTGCTTGGTGTGATGAAATCAACTTTGGGAGCAATAAAAAGAAAATGGAAGACATACAAGACCACTGATAATCTCCCTCAATCTGGGGCTCCATGCAAGATCTCACCCTGTGGGGTCAAAATTATTACAAGAACGGAGAGCAAAAATAACAAAACCACACGGGGGGACCTAGTGAATGACCTGCATAGAGCTGAGACCACCGTAACAAAGGCTACCATCAGTGACACACTATGCCGCCAATGACTCAGCTCCGGCAGTGCCAGAAGTGGTCCCCCTGCTTAAGCCAGTCTGAAGTTTGCTAAAGAGAATTTGGATTATCCAGAAGAGTATTGGGAGAATGTAATATGGTCTGATGAAACCAAAGAAGAACTGTTTGGTAGAAACAAAACTCGTTGTGTTTGGAGAAGACAGAATGCTGAGTTGCATCCAAAGAACACCATACCTACTGTGAAGCATGGGGGTGACAACATCATGCTTTGGTCTGTTTCTCTGCAAATGGATCAGGACAACTGATACGTGTACATGAAAGAATGAATGGGGCTTCATATCGTGATATTTTGAGGGGAAACCTCCTTACATCAGCAAGGGCATTGAAGACGAAACATGGATAGGTCTTTCAGCATGATAATGATCCCAAGCACACTGCCAGGGCAACGAAGGAGTGGCTTCGTGACAAGCATATGAAGGTCCTGGAG
Organism: Dendrobates tinctorius; assembly: GCF_039654945.1. Taxonomy (NCBI): domain Eukaryota; kingdom Metazoa; phylum Chordata; class Amphibia; order Anura; family Dendrobatidae; genus Dendrobates; species Dendrobates tinctorius. The sequence continues at coordinate 710,844 of NW_027361874.1, read as the reverse complement.
TGGCTTAGTCAGTCTCCAGATCTCAACCCCATAAAAAACCTTTGGAGGGATTTGAAAGTCTGTGTTGCCCAGCGACAGGCCTAAAAATCACTGCTCTAGAGGAGATTTGCATGGAGGAATATGCCAAAATACCATCAGCAGTGTGCCAACCTTGTGAAGACTTTCAGAAAACGATTGACCTCTGTCATTGCCAACAAATGAAAATATTGAGATGAACTTTTGTTAATGACCAAATACTTATTTTCCACCATAATTTGCAAAATAAATGTTGCCAAACCAGACAAGGTGATTTTCTGGATTTGTTTTCTTATTTTGACTCTCATAGTTGCGGTCTACCTATGATGTCAATTACAGGCCTCTCATCTTTTTAAGTGGGAGAACTTGCACAATTGGTAGGTAACTAAATATTTATTTTCCCCACTGTACATGTTTCTGGCTAAAATAATTTTTGAAGAAAAAAAACCAGTGCTTTCAGACCTCAAATAAGGCAAAGAAAATAAGTTCATAATCATTTAGAAGCAACACTAATGTTTTAACTCAGGAAGAGTTCACAAATCAATATTTTGTGTAATAAACATGATTTTTTAAAACAGCTTTCATGCGTCTTGGCATGCTTTCCACCAGTCTTTCATACTGCTTCTGGCACAAAAAATTAAGTAGTTCTTTGTTTGATGGCTTGTGACTATCCATCATCCTCTTGATTACATTCCAGAAGTTTTCAATGGGGTTCAGGTCTGGAGAATGGGCTGCCCATGACAGGGATTTGATGTGGTGGTCTCTTAATTTTTGACAGAGCTGTATAGCACTATCTATTGCTGACACCTAAGTGAGTTAACCGAGAATTTAGTAAAAAAAAAAAAATTGTCTGCAAAGTTGGGCAAATACCTGCTGCACTAACATTGTCAGTCTAATTGTCTGCCATGTCTAAGGCCTCTTTCACACTTCCGTTTTTTACAATCAGTCACAATCCGCCAGGTTTTGAAAAAAAACGGATCCTCAATTTTTTTTTGAGGATCCGTTTTTTTCCCATTGACTTGCATTAATGGCGGATTGTGACGGATTGCTGTCCGTTGCATCCGTTTTTTGTGAGGATCCGCCAAAAGTTGCTGTCCGTCACCATCCTCAAAAATTTCAAAACGGAGCTTGTAATGTTTTTTTCTCTGGCGGATCCTGCAAACACTGATTTAACCCGAATTTCTTTCTGGGTGCCGGACAAAAAAAAAAAATTCTCTCTCTCTCTCTCTCTCTCTCTCGCCAGCGATTCCTTTAAATTTCTTCATTTTCAGGATCCGTCTGAAAACGGATCCTGTGCCATCCGTTCACATCAGTTTAGAACGGATCCGCTTGTCCGCCTTTTTGGCGGATTATAACTGATGCAAAAAACTGAAGTGTGAAAGAGGCCTAAGTTGTTGTACATGAATGTGTCTTACATCAGAATTATCAAACCTCCTATCACTCTCACTGTTAAGTAGTGGAAGTTTAATGAATATTACAAGTGTCCACGCGATACTGACAACAGTGGTTATCATTTTCTTCAGTAATGTATAAACCCTGCAGCAATCTAGACAGAGAAAGTCGATTGGCAGTCTAACCTTTCATTATCTAAGATAATTATCTAAGTGTAACAGAGTTGTAAATTCCTTTTAAAACCATATTGAGCAAACTGTCCAGCTCCTGGATCCATCCACATTAACATCATCCCTTGTCTTCCCCATTGGCCACTCTATAAGTCTCCTATTGAAAAGTTCCATTTGTTGTTTTAACCCCTTTCCTACATTGGACGTACTATTCCGTCCATGTGACCTGGGACCAAGGGCAGAAAAGTACATCAAACACGATCAGCGGCGCTCTCGGGGGGAGCGCCGCTGATCGCGGCCGGGTGTCAGTTGATTATCACAGCTGACACCCAGCACTATGTGTCAGGGGCGGTCACGGACCGCCCCCGGCACATTAACCCCTAGCACACTGCGATCAAACATCATCGCAGTGTACCGGGGGCACAGAGAAGAATCGCGCAGGGAGGGGGCTCCCTGCGTGCTTCCCTGAGACCCCAGGAGCGACGCGATGTGCTGCGTCGCACTGAGGGTCCTCCTCCCTGCAGGCCCCCGGATCCAATATGGCCGCGGGGGCCTTCGGGGTCCTGCAGGGAGGCAGTTTCCTCAGTGACAGCAGAGAGCAGGCACGGAGGAAGCCTGCAGCAGCGCCTGTCAGATCGGTGATCTAACAGAGTGCTGTCCAAACTGTCAGATCAGCAATCTGACATAAGACAGTGATGTCCCCCACTGGGACAATTTAATAAAGTAAAAAAAAAAAAAAAACACTTGTAAAAATAATTTTAAAAAAAACCTAAATAAATTTAAAAAAATATTACCTAGTAAATTCTTTTTTTTCTAAATAAATAAAAATAAAACAGGAAAGTACACATATTTAGTATAGCTGCGCCCGTAATGACCCACCCTATAAAACTGCCCCACTAGTTAACCCCTTTAATAAACCCCTTAAAAATAAAACAAAGCAAAAAAACAATGCTTCATCATCGTACTGCCGAATAAAAAGTGCAATAACACGCGATCAAAAGAACAGATATGAATAAACATGGTACCGTTGAAAACAACATCTTGTCCCGCAAGAATTGAGCCACCCCACAGCATCATCAGTGAAAAAATAAAAAAGTTATAGCTCGCAGAATAAAGCGATGCAAACATAACTACCGTATTTTTTTTTTTTTATATAAAATTGGTTTTATTGTATAAAAGCGACAAAACATAAAAAAAGACATAAATGAGGTATCACTGTAATCATACTAACCCAAAGACTAAAACCACTTTATCAATTTTACCACACGCAGAATGGTGTAAACGCACCCCCCAAAAGAAATTGCGTCCCAAAAATCGGAATAAAAAGCGATCAAAAAATGTCACGTGTCCGAAATTAGCACCAATAAAAATGTTATCTCGTCCCGCAAAAAATAAGCCCTCACATGACTCAGTGGGTCAAAATAAGGAAAAATTGTAGCTCTCAAAATGTGGTAATGCAAAAACAATTTTTACAATAAAAAGCGTCTTTTAGCGTATGACAGCTGCCAAACATAAAAACCGCCATAAATAGTAAATCAAACCCCCCGTTATCACCCCCTTAGTTAGGGAAAAATAATAAAATTAAAAAAATGTATTTATTTCCATTTTCCGGCTAGGGTTAGGGCTAGGGCAGAGATTAGGGTTAGAGGTGTGTTGGGGTTAGGGTTGGAGTTAGAATTGGGGGGTTTTCACTGTTTGGACACATCAGGGGCTCTCCAAACGCAACATGGTGTCTGATCTCAATTCCAGCCAATTTTGCGCTGAAAAAGTCAAACGGTGCTCCTTCCCTTCCAAGCTCTGCCATGCGCCCAAACAGTGGTTTACCCCTACATATGGGGTACCAGCGTACTCAGGACAACAACTTTTGGGGTCCAATTTCTCCTGTTACCCTTGGGAAAATAAAAATTTAGGGGCAAAAATATAATTTTTGTGGAAAAAAATATAATTTTTTTAATCTGCATAGCTCTACGTTATAAAGTTCTGTGAAGCACTTTGGCGTTCAAAATGCTCACCACACATCTAGATAAGTTCCTTGGGGGGTCTAGTTTCCAAAATGGGGCCACTTGTGGGAGGTTTCCACTGTTTAGGCACATCAGGGACTCTCCAAATGCGACATGACACCGGCAGACCATTCCATCAAAGTCTGCATTCCAAAACGTCACGGCTTCCCTTCCGAGCCCCGACGTGCTCCCAAACAGTGGTTTACCCCCCCATATGGGGTATCAGCGTACTCAGGACAAATTGAACAACAACTTTTGTGGTCCATTTTCTCCTGTTACCCTTGGGAAAATAAAAAAATTGGGGACTAAACGGTCATGTTTGTGGAAAAAATATGCTTTTTTTTATTTTCATGCCTGTGCATTATAAACTTCTGTGAAGCCCTTGGGGGTTCAAAGTGCTCACCACACATCTAGATAAGTTCCTTGGGGGTCTAGTTTCCAAAATGGGGTCACTTGTGGGGGTTTCCACGGTTTAGGCACATCAGGGACTCTACATATGCAACATGACACCCGCAGACCTTTCCATCAAAGTCTGCATTCCGAAACATCACTACTTCCCTTCTGAGCCCTGACATGTGCCCAAACAGTAGTTTTCTCCTACATATGGGATATCAGCGTACTCATGACAAATTGGACAACAACTTTTGGGGTTCAATTTTTCCTGTTACCATTGGGAAATTAAAAAAATTGGGGACTAAAAGGTCATATTTGTGGAAAAAATATGATTTATTTATTTTCACGCCTGGGCGCTATAAACTTCTGTGAAGCACTTAGGGGTGCAAAGTGCTCACCCCACACCTAGATAAGTTCCTTGGGGGGTCTAGTGTCCAAAATAGGGTCACTTGTGGGGGGTTTCCACAGTTTAGGCACATCAGGGGGTCTCCAAAGGCAGTATGACATCCACAGACCATTCCATCAAAGTCTGCATTCCAAAACGTCACTACTTCCCTTCCGAGCCCCGACGTGTGCCCATACAGTAGTTTTCTCCCACATATGGGGTGTCAGCATACTCAGGACAAATTGGACAATAACTTTTGGTGTCCAATTTATCCTGTTACCCTTGGGAAAATAAAAAAATTGGGGACTAAAAGGTCATGTTTGTGGAAACAATATGATTTTTTTATTTTCATACTCGGGCGTTATAAACTTCTGTGAAGCACTTGGGGGTTCAAAGTGCTCACCACACATCTAGATAAGTTCCTTGGGGGGTCAAGTTTCCAAAATGGTGTCATTTTTGGGGGGGTTCCACTGTTTAGGCACATAAGAGGCTCTCCAAATGCAACATGGCGTCCGATCTCAATTCCAGCCAAAAAAGTCAAATGGCGCTGCTTCCCTTTGGGGTACTGATTCCCTTGGGAAAAAAAATTGGGGGTGAAAAGATAATTTTTGTGGAAAAATATGATTTTTTAATTTTACGGCTGTACGTTATAAACTTATGTGAAGCCCATGGAGGTTCAAAGTTCTCACCATACATCTAGATAAGTTCCTTGGGGGGGTATAGTTTCCAAAATGGTGTTATTTGTGGGGGGTTTCCATTGTTTAGTCACATGAGGGGCTCTCCAAACGTGACATGGCGTCCGATCTGAATTTCAGCCAATTTTGCGTTGAAAAAGTCAAACGGCGCTCGTTCCCTTCCGAGTGCTGTCATGCGCCGAAACAGTGGTTCCCCCCACATATCAGGTATCAGCGTACTCAGGACAAATTGCACAATAACTTTTGCAGTCCAATTTTTCCTGTTACCCTTGGTAAAATAAAAAAAATTGGACCTGAAGTAATTTTTTGGGGAAAAAAAAAGTTATGTTCATTTTTTTTAAAACATTCAAAAAATTCCTGTGAAGGGTTAATAAATTTCTTGAATGTGGTTTTGAGCACCTTGAGGGGTGCAGTTTTTAGAATGGTGTCACTTTGGGGTATTTTCTAACATATAGACCCCTCAAAGTGGCTTCAAATGTGATGTGGTCCCTAAAAAAATGATTTTATAAAAATGAGAAATCGCTGGTCAACTTTTAACCCTTATAACTTCCTAACAGAAAAAAATTTGGTTTCAAAATTGTGCTGATGTAAATAAAGTAAGCATGTGGGAAATGCTACTTATTAAGTTTTTTGTGTGCCATATCTCTGTGATTTAAGGGCATAAAAATTCAAAGTTGGAAAATTGCGAAATTTTCAAAATTTTTGCCAAATTTCTGTTTTTTTCATAAACAAACGCAAGTTATATGAATTAAATTTTACGACTGACATGAAGTACAATATGTCACGAAAAAACAGTGTCAGAATCACCAGGATCCATGGAAGCGTTCCAGAGTTATTACCTCATAAAGGGACAGAATTGTAAAAATTGGCCCAGTCATGAACGTGCAAACCACCCTTGGGAGTAAAGGGATTAAAGCAATACTTATCTGTAACACGTTATACAGTATGTGAGCTTGCTTATGTATTTTAATTAATTTTTAAGTTGTATATTTAACTGCTTATTTGTTTATGTGGCATATTTATTCAGGGGTGCCTTCTCATTTGCACTTTCCTTTAGGTTCATGTTTCTGAAGCAAAAACAAGAAGTGAATAAAATAAAAAGTTGAATCTTTTGTGGACATTTCCTCTTCATTTACTATCCATTCCTGACTTTGCAATAATATCCCATAAAATTAAAATTTTAAAACTGTTCGTTAAAAAACTCAACATGGCTGGGCATCGTACAGGCAGTTAGTTACACTTTTCCAGACTTTGACTACTCCCAGATTTCTGAGCTTCATTTAGGGTCCTTGGCGCATATTAGGGATAGTGACAGGGACTTTAGCACAATTACATGTTATAGTCATCTGGTTTCCTTAAAATGATTTATGGGACAGCCAACACGTTGCATTTTGGTGCGCTCGGTGCACCATCAAAAAGACGCATGCGCAGGCAAACGCATACCTGCGCACGACCTGCGTACGCAATGCTAAAGATAGGGTACGCAGGCCGCATGCAGCGTCATGCGCCCATAGGCGGAGCTGACCTGAGGCGTGGCATAGGGCGGAGCTTAGCGGTGGCCGTGCACAACTCCAAGGAACGCAAATGTGAAACCAGCCTAAGATGTAGCAGAGCTAGCAACTACCTCTTTATGTTTGCACAATGTTCACATTTCCTTTGCAGATGATGTACCTTAGAATCCAGCACATAGAAGTGGTTTAATATGTATAAAGTGATGCTACCGAGAGATTACTAAACTGGCTTTCTCTTTCCTTAATTTTTGTTTATATTTTTTTTCTTTTACATTGGTTCTAACATATCCTGTCCTGGAAAATGGGAAAAAATTCCAAGTCCTGTAGCGTCTCCATTTTTTGTCATTCGGGGCTGGTTGAGGGCTTATTTTTTTGTGCGCCGAGCTGACATTTTTATTGATACAATTTTGTTGTAGATAGGATCTTTTGATCTCCCATTATTGCATTTTATTGAAATTTAGCGGCGGCCAAAAAAACTTAATTCTACTGTGTTATAAAAAATTTTCTCATTACGACATTTAGCGATCGGGTTAATTTTTTTTATGTTGCTAGATCGGGCGATTCTGAATGCAGCCGTACCAAATATGTGTATATTTGATTTTATTTTATTGTTTTATTTTAAATGAGGCAAAAGGGGGTGATTTTAATGTTTACTTTTTTATTCTTTTAATATTTTTAAAAACTTTTTTCTTATTTTTTGATTGCTTCAATAGTCGCCATAGGTTGCTGTAGAACTTCGATTGCCTCTGCTACACACAGGCAATGATCAGATCGCCTGTATATAGCAGAAAGTTTCACTTGCTATGAGCGCCGAGCTGCCGACCACAGGGTGGTGCTTATAGCAATCTGGCAATGACAACCATAGAGGTCTGCTGCAGACCTCCGGTTGTCATGCCGACCCATCTGTGATCCACAATCATGTGACGAGGTTAATGATGGGCGGGATTAGCAATGCGCTTCCGGTAAGCGCGAGTTAAATGCTGTTGTCAGAGATTGACAGCGGCATTTAACTAGTTAAAAGCTGCGCGTGGATCAAGATTTCACCTCTGGATGTTTTGGGCACATGTCAGTCGGGATGAGTGAGTAGTGAAATACTCGGACTTGCTTTTCTCGTTACGAGTAGTTCCTAATACTCGGGTATTCGTGACGAATAGAGAGTCCAATGTAAGGCTATGGGAAATGCGAGTAATGGGCAGAGAATGTGTGTGCGTAGAATGTGTGCAGGGGTCTGTGTGGCTGTGTGTGTGCGGGGCTGTGCTGGCCTGTGCGGGGCTCTGCCGTGTTGTGCTGTGCTGTGCCGGGCTCGGGCTCTGCTGGCTGTGCGGACATCATCCGATGGGACTACTTGTCCCATCCGGCTATGCCTGCTACAGTGACAGCATTAGCGGATGATGGGAAAGTAGCCTCGCACTGGCCCAGTACAGCCCCGCACAGGCCCGGCACAGGCCTGGCACAGTCCGCATAGCCTGGCACAGGCCGGCACAGCCCACAGAGTCCCACAGAGCCCGGCACAGGCCGGCACAGCCCACAGAGCCCAGCACAGGCCAGCACAGCCCGCACAGACACAGCACACACACAAAGCCCCGCACAAAGACACACACAGCCCCACAGACAGACCCCCGCACACATTTTCCGCACACATACAGTCATAGCCTAATACTCATAGGCTATGACTATGATGCTGCACAGCCAGCCAATCCCAGTAATGCCACAACAAAGAAGGCGGCGCCTTTACTGTGATTGGCTAACACATGCCAAACGGGAGATCAGAATATTGCGGGGCGAGTAGTGAAATTTACTCGCTAGGATTCGAGTACCGCGAGTACCACATTACTCGCCGACTACCGAATCCTAACAAGTATACTCACTCATCCCTACATGCCAGCTGTATAGATCAGAAACAGCAGGAGTCGAACGTGGGTGTACTATTACACCCAATGTCGGAAAGGGGTTAAAAGTTAAGTTTTATGGGATATTGAAGCATTCTTAACCTGTTTTGCACATGTCCCAACTGTTTATTATGTTAATCTGTGATTAGATTCCTGACATTAGTGTGGTATTTGCAGGTACGCAGGATGCAGTAACGAGTCGCGAGACAATTTGGTGCTTTCCAGAATAACGTTTATAAGACTAGAGGGAACTTTCCTCAGTCACGGCCTGATCAACAAAAAGGGTAACACGGGTTGCCCTCGCAGGAACTCTATACAAGCAAACACAAACGGGTAGAACACGACTACTTCCGGCAATAGCCGGTCACTTTAGGGCCGCGGTGTGGCCGACTATGGGTCCTTAACTATATAGTTAACTTAGCCATCCAGACGTCCCTCACCATTCGGGTTGGTGGTCTTTCGGCGTAGTAGTCGCTGGGCCCAGTTGCTGAGGCATTGGTGAAGTTTTCGCGCGCGCCAGCATGCCGATGACACTGGAGCCCCACAGGCCCTGGCGGAGTCCTTGGACGGATGGGCCGCAACCCCCGGACTGGGGCAAGTGGCAGCGATGTGGGGTGGCGGATGACTGGCCACCTGCGCAGCTAACGGCTGCGACGGGGAGTCCGTGGTCAGCAGAGGCTCGGCCCCTGCTGCGGACCAGAGCGGGACAGTGGTGGCCGCCGACGGCACTGTACTTGCCGCGGTCACTGGTGAGAGCTGGGCGGCTATGGGTGGTGGGGAGTGGGCCACGAGCTGGAACGAGAAGGCAGCGGCCGCGGGCGACCGCGAGTAGGCCGCAGCCGCAGGCTGAGGTGAGGCGACAGCGGCTGCGGGCTGGAGCGGGGCAGCAAGTCTCGGAGGATCGCCTTGTCACCGTCCCTCTGGAGTCCTCAGTGAGCGTCTTCCCTGGCACTGGTAAGTCGCTCTAGCTTTTAGTCGCTCCTGCAGTCTCCTGCTGCCTCTCTCCCGGTCTGCTGACTCATTGTCCCGGGAATTCCCCGCCTCCTTTATACTGGTCCCTCCCCCAGCCCATCTGTCTGTCACAACGGTCCATCCCCAAACTCTGTCACCAGGGACAGTTCCCCCCGGAAACCAGATAACAGTTCCCTGGTTCCGGCCCGGACACTTGACGGGGACCGTTCCTCACACTCCCCCGCCCTGTATGCTCACCAGTCCTCGGGCAAGGGTTTTCGTAGACTCGGGTTAGTTTTTTGGGACGACAGTCCTTGTCACCATACGAACTGGTCCTGTTCGTAACGTTCAGGGGTTTTGCCAGCTGTTGACAGCTCGGAGCGTCGAAGCTCAGGTGTAGTGGAGTCTTCTGGGGTGGTGGAGGGTGGTCGAATAGTTGGTTCTGGTGGGATCCCCGAGTCTACTGTAGGGCCACTACTGGGGCGACTCGCAGATGCGACGGGGAAGTCCTCTTCATCATCCAGGTCCCAGACCGTGGGTGGGGGACCGGGGACCTGGAGGGTCGGCTCGAGCCGCGGGGGATCGGCAGACGTACAAGGCCATAACATGTTACGGTGCACAACCCGAGTGAGAGGTGCATTGTTTCCTTCAGATTGTATTTCGTACACAGGCCCATCGGGGATTATTCAGCGCAGCACTCGGTACGGGCTCAGCTCCCACCGTGGTTCTAACTTGTTTTGGGGACGTATCCGATCCCCAGTCTGAAAGTCAATGGGTGGGGGCAGTGTTCCCCCCTGGTGTTCTAGATCCTGGAGCTTCGTATAGACGATACGGTGGAGGGTCTGCAGCCGGTGCCGGTGGTTTCGGACCCACAAGGATACCCCGGTCCAGAGTTGGGGTTCCTCCGGGTTCAATTCCACCTCCGTAATTCCTTTGCCTACCCGTCCGAACAGCAATGAGTAGGGGGTGTAACCAGTCACTCGATGCACCTAATTGTTATATACCCATACCAGCTCGGGGACATATTCAGGCCAGCGGGCCTTGCGGTCACTCTCCAGGGTGCGCAGCATTTGGATTAGCGTACGATTGAATCGTTTGCAGGCTCTGTTTCCTTGCGGGTGGTACGGCTTAGTCCGCGATTTATCGATACCGTAAAGATGATGTAGCTCTTCCATGACTTTTCCTAGGAAGCATGCTCCTTGATCCGAATGTATTCATTGCGGAAAGCCGTACACTTGAATAAAGTTCTTACAAATCGCATAGGCAGCCGACTCCGCAGATTGGCCTCGGGTGGGGGTGACCACGGCGAACTTGGTGAAATGGGCCACCATAACGAGACAATGTTCATACCCCTGATAGGCCGGACCTATTATCAGATAGTCCACCGTAAGAAGCTCCAGAGGGCTCATTGCGCGGGGGGTTTATCGAGCTCGCACGGGTGGCAGGTTCGACAAACTTCTTCTACAGCAGCGTGCAAGCGTGGGTGGTACACTATCTGCTGCAACCATTGTAAAGTCTTTTGAGCACCAAAATGAGCCCCCTTCTCATGGGCTTCCCGGGCCAGTTGGTTGAGATGGGCTCCAGGCACGATTACCTGCCATATCGTCGCTGACATGGCTTTTCGATATAGAAGTCCCTTTATGATGACTAGTTTTTCCCACTGGCGCAACATCGGCAACATATCTTGGGCCAAAGTCTGTCTCTGTGAGCCCGTGGGCAATTTACCGGTGGCCACCCATCAGCGCAGGAGCCCAATCTCTGTATCTTCCTGTTGCTGCTGAATCCATTTGTCACGCGGCTGTTCCAGCATCCCTCCTTGGAGTCCCGGATGAGGCGCTTCTTGCGCGTTGACTGTAGGCACGGCGGTGGTAAGGGCGAACGGCGTCTCATGTGCTTCTAATTCGTCGTCTCGACTTCTTCCTGGGGTGGTGTGTTGGATTCTGGAGAGCGCGTCGTCGTGCACGTTTTCAGCTCCCCGTTTGTAGATGATCTTATAATTAAATTTGGCCATCCAAGCCACCCACCGCTGCTCTAGGGCCCCCAGTTTGGCATTCTCCAAATGGGCTAACGGGTTGTTATCGGTCCGCACTACTACTTCGGAGCCCGCCAGGTACTTTGCGAATCGCTCCATCATTGCCCACACTACCGCGAGGAGCTCGAGCTTAAAAGAGCTGCAATTGTCCAGGTTGCGTTCTGAGTCGTACAGCGACCGGCTACCGTAGGCGATCACATTCTCCCGGCCGTCCTGCACATGTGACAACACAGCTCCTAGTCCCTGGAGGCTTCCGTCGGTATGCAGGATGAACGGTTGCGAAAAATCCGCATACGCCAATACCGGGGCGTCTGAGAGAGCAGCTTTGAGATCTTGAAACGGATCCTCTTGCGGTTGCTGCCACTGGATCTTCCGTCCATTTACCCCGGCGGGAGCTGCCTTCAGCAGGTCTTGCAGGGCTCGAGCTCGGCGTGCAAAAGTCTTCATGAACCAACGGTAGTAGCCGGCCAACCCCAGGAAGGCCCGCACGTCCTTCACCGTCTCGGGGGTAGGCCACCCCCGGAAGGCAGCGACCTTTTCCAGGGATGGTCGGACGCCCTCTGCCGAGACGGTATGCCCCAGGTATTCAATCTGGGTGCGGAACAGGTGGCATTTCTGGGGCTTCACCTTTAACCCATACTTCTGCAGCCGGCCGAGCACCTGCCCCAACTGCCTCAGGTGGTCCTCGAACGTGGCAGAATAGATGATAATATCTTCCAGGTATATCAACGTGGATTCAAAGTTGAGGTCGCCTAGACACCGCTCCATCAACCGCTGAAAAGTTCCTGGGGTGTTGGCCAGCCCAAACGGCATCCGATTGAACTCGAACAGTCCCATGGGAAGGATGAATGCCGTCTTGGCTCTGTCTTCCTCCGACATCGGCACCTGCCAGTACCCACTGGCCAGGTCCAAGGTTGAAAAGTATGTCGCGTTCCCCAGAGCGGACAGAGACTCCTCTATGCCGGGCAATGGATACGAATCCTTGATGGTGCAGGTGTTCAACCTCCGATAATCCACGCAAAAACACAGAGTGCCATCTTTTTTCCGAACCAGGACAATAGGGGCCACCCAAGGGCTCTGACTTTCTCGTATGACCCCCTTCCTGAGCATTTGGGCTAATAGAGTTTTCACTTCCTGGTATAGCTGCGGTGGTATTTGCCGATATCGCTCCCGGATGGGGGCTGCCCCCGCCGTGGGGATCCCATGCGTGATGGTCGTGGTACATCCAAAGTCATCCTTGTGGCTGGCGAAGACATTGTAAAATTGTCCAAGAGGTGTCTCTACCTGAAGAAGCAGGGCTGGCGCTAGACTGGAAAGTTCAGCCCGCATTTTCTCCAGGATGACTCTCCCTTTTATTTGAGCCGAGGATGCGGCAGTCTGTTGGGTTCGTACCGTTACAGCCCAGGGATCTTCGGGTTGCACCCTCAACTGGACTGCGGGGTCCGGCAGCATCTCCTCCAAGGGCCCTACTAGTTTGGCCATTTCGGCCTGGGGCTTCAGGGCGATATCCTGATCTTCCAGGTTGACACATCGTACCAAGACGGTCCCTTCCCGCACTGTGGCCAGGGAGCAGGCCACCAGGATGCCAGTATGCAGGCGCTCCGAGTAACAGGGTTCCACCTGCACCTCCACGCCCTCCAGTGGCATCGGGGCGCGGATCAGCAGAGCCACCACCGTCTGCCCCGGAGGAAGCAGGAGCGGGGGGCCGCCGGCACAATGACCTTGCCCAGCGCCTCATCCTCCTGACACTCCTGGAGCACTCACGCCTCCCGACCCAACCACTGGAAGACCTGCCCCTGAGCCGTGCGAGAACCCCACTGACTCAGGGTCTCCTGCGTGGAATCGTTGAGGAGTAGATTGCCGAACTCCCGCAGTATGTTCATGCCCAAGATGATCGGATGACTGTCGTTAGTCTCTCCTTGGGTTAGGAGTACTCCCCGGCGGCCAAGGGATTTACCACACAATGTCATCTGAAGCCACATCACTCCGGCGACAGGTACCGGCAGTTGGTTTGCGGCCACTAGTCGTATTATGGTCCCCCACTGGGGCCTTGCCGCTTCCGGGAAATGTTCCCGGAAGTACGTTGCCAGCATGGTCGTTACCTGCGACCCTGTATCCACTAGACACCACACAGCACGACCCTCGACTTCGGCCCATACTATTGGGCACTTAGCGACCAGTTCTTCGGGACTTCCACCACCCCTTGTTGTGGCTTCTGGCTCCGAGCGGCGTCCCCCATGCCCGGAGCCCTCTAGTTTAATGTCCGCCGGGGTGGGTATTTCCCATGCTGCGGACACTCCCGTGCGAAGTGGCCCAGTTCTCCACACTCATAACACCGGGGCGGTGAGGCTCGGCCACCCCGGGTATTGCGAGGCCCTCAGGGCCCGGAATTGTGGTCAGGTCGGCCGGGCGCAGGCTCCGTTCTCTTCTTCACTTCAGCTCGCCCCGGATACTCTTCAGTTCTTGTCTCATTTCCTCAATCCATTGAGGCTCTTCGACAACGCTTACGGAAGACTCCCTGCTCCGAGCCTTCCCCACAGGAGCCGTCATCCCCTGCTCTTGCTCTCGCACCCGGGCCTGACTCCCCACTTCGGAGAAGGCTAAACGTGGGTTCACTCGGACCTGTTCCCGCAATGATTAGCAGGTCCCAGAGTCCAGTCACTAGCAGGTAATGCAGGGTAACGTCGATGGGCCCCACCCCTATTCCGCCCTTCCTTTCTATGGCGGTGTATAGCTCCTGGAGGGCGTTCATATACTGGGTGATGATCTCCCCCTCCTCCTGCATCCGACTGAACAACCGGGTTCTCAACTCCCCCACGTCTGTTGGATCCCCGTGGGTCTCTTCCAGGATTTGCAAGACCCTGGCGAAGGTGTTGCAACGCCCCGGGGTCTCAACATTACTGACTTCCGAGCTTCCCCATCTAGCGCCATAAGGGCCACCTGAGCCTCTAAATCGGGGGTCATGGGGTGCATGCGGAAAATGCCCCGCATACGTTCTGTCCAGCTCCACAACAGCGTATCGGAGCCAGAAAACTGGGGCAAGTTACTTAGCATAACCCCCAAGGAGATGTTGGAGCGGGGGCCCACATCATCAGCAGCGCCCGCAGCCCCACACCGATCAGGCGCACCGCCGTCTGCGCTCGGAGACTGCATCCTGCCGACTACGCCAAATGTGGTATTTGCAGGTACGCAGGATGCAGTGACGTCGCGAGACAATTTGGTGCTTTCTAGAATAACGTTTATAAGACTAGAGGGAACTTTCCTCAGTCACGGCCTGATCAACAAAAGGGGTTTATACAGGGGCTCTACAGTATACAAGCAAACACAAACGGGTAGAACAAGACTACTTCCGGCAATAGCTGGTCACTATAGGGCCGCGGTGTGGCCGACTACGGGTCCTTAATTATACAGTCAACTAGACGTCCCTCGCCATTTGGGTTGGTGGTCTTTTGGTGTAGTAGTCGCTGGGCCCAGTTGATGAGGTGTTGGCGAAGTCTTCGCGCTGTCTGGCGCGCCGATGACACTGGAGCCGCACAGGCCCCGGCGGAGTCCTTGGACAGATGGGCCGCAACCCCCGGACTGGGGCAAGTGGCAGCAATGTGGGGTGGCGGATGACAGGCCACCTGCGCAGCTAATGGCTGCGACTTGGAGTCCGCGGTCAGCAGAGGCTCGGCCCCTGCTGCGGACCGGAGCGGGACAGTGGTGGCTGCCGACGGCACTGCACTTGCCGCAGCCACTGGTGAGAGCTGGGCAGCTTCGGGTGGCGGGGAGCGGGCTGCAGCCGCGAGCTGGAACGAGACGGCAGCGGCCGCGGGTAGGCCACAGCCGTGGGCTGAGGTGAGGCGGCAGCGGCCGCGGGTCGAGCTGGAGCGGGGCAGCAAGTATCTGGGAATCGCCTTGGTGCCGTCCCTCTGGAGTCCTCAGTGAGCGTCTTCCCTGGCACTGGTAAGTCGCGCTAGCTTTTAGTCGCTCCTGCAGTCTCCTGCTGCCTCTGTCCCGGTATGCTGACTCATCGTCCCGGGAATTCCCCGCCTCCTTTATACTTGTCCCTCCCCCAGCCCATCTGTCTGTCACAATGGTCCATCCCCGAACTCTGTCTCCCGGGGACAGTTCCCCCGGAACCCAGATGACGGCTCCCTTGGTTCCGGCCCGGTCACTCGACGGGGGCCGTTCCTCCCACAATAGCGTCATAAAATTAGTCAAAATGACCTGTGTGACAGCTCTTTTACTCTTAAAGAGAACCTGTCAGCATGATTATTATTATTATTATTATTTATTATTATAGCGCCATTTATTCCATGGCGCTTTACATGTGAGGAGGGGTATACCATAATAAATAAAAGTACAGTAATCTTAAACAATACAAGTCACGACTGGTACAGGATGAGAGGGGACCCCTGCCCACGAGGGCTCACAATCTACAAGGGATGGGTGCAGATACAATAGGCGAGGGTAGAGCTGGTTACTGCAGGTTGTAGGATTGTCGGAAGAGGTAGGTCTTCAGGTTGTTTTTGAAGGTTTCCATGGTAGACGACAGTCTGATATGTTGTGGTAGAGAGTTCCAGTGTAGGGGGGATGCGCGGGAGAAATCTTTATGCGAATGTGGGAAGAGGAGATAAGAGGGGAGTACAGAAGGAGATCTTGTGAGAATCGGAGATTTCGATACTCACAAGAAGCATGTTAGCATGTTAAAGTGAAAACATGGCCATAATGGCATTTTTATGCAGATTAAATAGTTATTAGTGATGAGCGAGCACTGAAATGCTAGGGGCTCAATGAGCAAAACCAGTGACCGCTCGTTGCCGCCAGAATCTAGATCGTGTGTTGGCGGGTTACACCTGAAGACGTCGTGCCTGCCGTTGCCGGTATTACACCTCTCATCAGACTGCATGCGATTGAGGAACAGAGAAGTCACAATAATTGGAGTTCAATAACAAGACTGTTGTGTAGCACTAAAATGCTCGGGTGTTCATTGCTCGGGTCGAGCAAATTGGAATACTCGGGGACTTGGACAGAACAACGAGCCCATTGTAAGTCTATTGGAGACCCGAGCATTTTTACCGTAATCCCCCCTGGGGGTCTTTTTAAGGTCTAAAAATGTCTGAAAATGATGGAAACACTGCTCAAATGACATGGGAACATCATGGCAACTGCCCCTGGAAGCATTTCTCACTCCTAGGTCACAGCTCTAAACAATGTTGCCAGAGTTTCACGCCCTTTTAACAGGCGCACCAAAAAACCTACAAAATCTAAACCAAAATGGATTTTGCTGGGAAATATGTTAAGGAACATCCTTTCCGGGTTAATGACTTTTATCTAAGGCAAAATAGTTAACCCAAAACCAAAATGTTCCTCCACCACTTGGGCTATGTTCACACAGCGTTTTTGAGGCGTTTTGCAACTTTTTCATTGCTTTCAACCAATACAAATGCATTCACTGGGAAATGTCATTGTAACACATTGTAACATTTAACAACCCTAGCTGGCCATGTGGTGTGTGACACATAAGCAGACACATCTTGTTTCATTTATGAAGGAGGGACTCTTAAAGTCACAGAGCCCATTATTACAGGGGCATCAGGCAGCATTAATCTTCTTAAAGGGTCATTATTAAACAGTGGGTCTCCTATGCTGCTATTGCCTATGCAGTGAGTGGATGGGCTGCCTAGAATTACAACGCACCCCAATACCCCTTTCACGAGAGGTACAGGATGGCTTCCTGAAAAAATGTTGCATTGGCCTGGCCTGCCCCAAAGTTACATGCACCCCAATAAGCTTTTGAAGCCACTTACTGGAAGGGCACAGGAAAATCCACTTCACATTAATCATTTTGCACTCCCATACTCTCTTCTTATGCATTGACAGCAAGGCCTGCCCTGCTGCCAAGTCATATGCACCCCCACTAAGCCTTTGAACCCAGGTACTGGATGGGCACAGGAAAATCACTTCACATTATTAATTTTGTACTCCCATTCTGTTTTCTTATGCATTGACTGCAAGGGTCACCTTGATCCAAATTTGCACGCACCCCAATCCCCCCTTGGAAGAAACATGGAGGAGGGCCTCATAAAAAAAAAAGTCCCATTACAAAGGAGCAGGTCTCCTAGACTTGTCATGTCTATACACTAAGTATATGGGCTGGCAAACATTTTCCCCTGTGGGGTACACCTCATCCTTTTTCATAACAAGTATTTTACACCCAGCATAACCACCCACCATTGTTAACCATCGACACTGGCTGTAGCAGCAAGGAAAACATTAACCCTGGTGGATCTAGTGGCGGCGGATGATGAGACATGGAGGAAGGCCTCATTAGAAAATATGCCCAATTTAAAGAAGTGGGTCTTCTAGAATGTAATGCCCATACACTTACGGGCTGGCAAACATCTTCCCCTGTGGGGTACACCTCAAACTTTTTCATAATGTATTTTACGCCCAGCATAACCACCCACCCTTGTTAAGAAATCCATGCTGGCTGGAGCAGCACGGAACTCGTTAACCCTGATTATCTAGTGGCGGTGGATGATGAGACGTGGAGGAAGTCCTCATTAAAAAAGTAAGCCCAATTTAAAGGAGCGGCTCTCCTAGACTTGTAATGCCCATACACTAAGTGTATGGGCTGGCAAAAATTTCCCCTTGGGGGTACATATTTTTTTAAATTTGGTGACGGGCATCATAACACCCTTGCCAAAAACTAGAGTGGCTGGAGCATGACGGAATACATTCACCCTGGTGTTCAAGTGGTGGTGGATGGTGAGGATGAGGAAAAGGAGGAGGAGGACACCAAATATCCAAAATCAGGAAGCATATACTCATGCGTGGGTGTGAAGAAGTGCATGGGAATACACCTCCCAAAAAGACACTACATTGGAGGTTATGTTTCGCTGTCATCATTTGGTGGTGTCGAGAAGTCTGGCCCAATCCAGCCCTTGTTCATTTTTATAAGAATCAGCCTGTTTGCATTTTCCATTGACAGGCGAATACACTTATCTGTGATAATTCCACCAGCGGCACTAAAAACCCGCTCTGACAAAACGGGCAGGCCAGGACCTCCAAGGCATAGAGAGCCAGTTCATGCCATGTGTCGAACGTGGATACCCAATAATTAAAAGGCAGAGAGGAATCGCGGAGGATGTTGGTACGGTCAGCAAGGTACTCCCTCAGCATCTTAGAAAACATTCCAGTCCTTGTGACATTACCCCGCGCCTCAGGGCCAGGGCGATGGGAGGGTCTGAGAAAACTGTCCCAGAACTTTGCCAGTGTTCCCCTGCCTCTGTTGGTATGGAGTTGTGTCTCTCGACTATACTCCTTGGTTGTCCAATGAACTGTTATGTCTGCTGCCAGCGTTTTGAGATGGGAATTTTTTTAATAATTCTGCAACACTGGCCCTCTGGTACTGCACCATTTTATTACACCTGTGTGCCTCTGGAAGAAGAGATTGAAAGTTCTCCTTGTAGCTTGGGTCTAAAAGTGTCACTACCCAATAATAACTATTACCCAATATTTTTACAATACGAGGGTCACGGGAAAGGCAGCGCAACATAAAGTCAGCCATACGTGCCAGACTGGTAACAGGCAAGCCTTCCGTGTCCTCACCAACAGGATGACTGACGAAGGTGTCCTCCTCCTCCTTTTCCTCCTCCTCTTCCTCCCTGTCCTCAGGCCATCCACGCTGAATAGACGGTATGACAGTTGTGCTTGTAGTACCGTCTATAGCGCAGGAAAGTAGCTTCTGTTCTTCCTCCTCCTCCTGTTCCTCATTGTCAACCAATCCACGTTGGGATGACATGAGGCTGGGCTGTGTGTAATCACCCTGTATGGTTCCTTGCTCCATTTCCTCGTGCTCCGCCTGCAATGCATCCTCTTTCTTTGTGAGCAGAGAGCTTTTCAGAATGCAGAGAAGCTGAATGGTGATGCTAATTATGGCGTCATCACCGCTCACCATCTTCGTGGACGCCTCAAAGTTTGGGAGGATGTTACATATGTCTGATATCCATGTCCACTCTTGAGGTCTTATGTGTGGAGTCAAACCTGAATAAAGATGGCCTTGTTGATGCTGGTATTCAACAACTGCCCTCTTCTTGCTCACAAATCCTTTCCAACATATGCAATGTAGAGTTCCAACATGTGGGGACATCACACACCAGTTGGTGAGCCGGAATCTGCAATCGCTGCTGAAGCACGGCAACAGCGACTGAAGCTGTAGCTGACTATATAAAATGGGTACACAGGCAGCATACTTTCACAAGCAGGTCCGGAAGCTCAGGGTACCTTATATGTCAGTTTGCCTCGCCTCAGAGCCACCACCAGGTTCCTGCCATTGTCAATCACAACCATGCCTGGTTGGAGGTTCAGCAGTGTCAGCTACACATCTGAGTGCGCTTTCAGAGCTGTCAACAACTCTTCAGCATTGTGCGGTTTGTCACTTAAGCAAAATAGCTTCAGCACAGCTTGTTGCCGCTTGGCTTTGGCAGTGCTGCAGTGCTTCCAGCTTGTGACTGATGTGCTCATTTCGGAGATGGAGGGTGAAGAGGAGGGGGTGCAGGAGCTGTACACTGTGGGGGCAACCCTGATTGATGTAGGGCAACCCTGATTGATGCCTGATCATGCTGGTGGTGATCAGGCTGATAGTTTTGTTACCCCTGCTGATGCTGGCCTGGCAGGTGGTGGAAATGGCCTTTTTTGGGGTTATCAGCAGAGTCTTTAAAAAATAACCACTCGGGAAGACCTAACAGTTAGACTGGCAACTTCCGTCATGTTGGTGTTATGGGGAACGGTTGCCTGCCTTCTGTCTGCAGCCATCACACTGCTTCTTCCTGCCTGAAGAGGTGCTACTCCTCCATCCCCCTGTGTGCTGCTGTCCTCGCTCTGCATGTCCTCCTGCCAGGTTGGGTCAGTTACTATATCATCCACCACCTCATCTTCCACTTCTGCACCCTCGTCCTCCTTCTGACGTTCTGGCAATTGTGTCTCATCATCATCCACCTCTTGTGACACTTTCCCACCCACCGTTGCCTTCGTGTGACCGTGGCTGCTCAAGTATTTGGGCATCGCTACATGCGATCACTTGTCTCGCTTCAAGTGGACTGGGCGAGGGACCTGAACCTATAAATGGAAACGTGAACAGCTCTTCAGAGTGTCCAAGTGTGGGATCAGTTGTCTCTGGGCACGCGGCATGGTGGGAGGAAGGAGGATCATAGTGAGGAATATGCAGTCTCGTCTCATGGCTACTGAGACTTGACCGTGTGGAAGACAGGTGGTGGTGGTAGCAAAGTGACTGGAAGCATTATCCGCTATCCAACCAACAACCTTTTGACACTGCTCTGAGTTCAATAGTGGTGTATTGGGACAGGAAGGTCAGGCGAAAATTTCAGTTTGCCCACTGCCTCGGGCTCTGCATGAAATCACTATCACGTCCAGTTCCCCGTCCCTTGCCACTCACCTTGTCCATTTTAAATGGAGGACAATATTTTCCACGCTCACTACAAATGGCTGAATTTGGAGCAAACTTATATGTGATCCATGTGACGGACAAACCACAGTTTTAAATAGCTGGCCTGTAGGTAACTATTTGTAACAGCAAACTGGTGTCAATAACTTTGCTAACACACTGCAACATAATTTAAATGGAGGCCAGAAATGGCAGAATTTTGAGTGCACTTACTGTGTATGTGATCCGTGTGACAGGCAAACCACAGTTTTAAATAGATGGATTTTTAGGGCTGTAATATGGAAAGGATCTGTCTGTATTCGGCAGTGTCAACAAGTAAATGGAGCAGTGTTTTCTGGATTGCTTTTTAAGCAAATAATCAGGATTAAGATGCAAAAAATAAATTTTTCCTGGCCCCTGATACCTGGGGCTACGTCTAGAAATATCTACTTCTAGAAATATCTGTAAAAGCAGCAGCAGACAGAACTGAAATGGACCCTCTTGCTTATGGACTGCCTGCCTGCCTAGCACTGATATCTATGAAGCTGGATTAGTCCTCAGAAGGACTGTTAGTTGAGATGGATATGTGTAGAATATATTGTGGTATTATACCTACACTAACTAAGAAACAAACAAATCTCTCCCGAGCTCAGCAGCAACGATCCCTTCACTGCCTGATTCTGGAGTAGACTGTGACAAGTATGGCGGTGCCAGGTCTGATATAGACCTAATAACGCTGTGAGGCTAGCCAATCACTACAATGCCACAACCAACATGGTTGCGGCATTACAGTGTGTGGCAGACAATCCCTGCATGTTCATTCGCTGTCTAAAGAGCACCAAACATGCAGGGAGGGGACACGAGCTACCGCCGAGCAACCCCGGAAATACTCGGCGAGCTCCAAGCATTTCGAGCAATGAGATGCTCAGGCGAGTACCGAGTAGTGGCGAGCATGCTCGCTCATCACTAATGAACAGTTGTGGCTGTAAATATTGGAACAGTTCATACAGTACATACAGTTCATTAGTTATCTACTGGCTAACACGGTATGAAGATTTATATCTTTCCTGCTCTTTAATGAGCATTTGAAAATTGGGTATAATAAGCTTTAAGTGCATACGGGTGGAACTGTGGGTAGGGTCTTCTGCTCCTGCTCCGGCCACTCCGACTGCTTCTGGTGTCTGTGAGACAGGTCACAGCTTTATGAATGACCTACCCCCTGTATGAAAGTTCACACCAGGGCCATCCTCGCCGCGGATAGCGATTCTGCAGATTGATCTCCTAGATATGCTCAATAAAATGTGGCAACGATTTCATAGATTGACCATCCATCTTTTATAAGTAAAATGGCACTGGTGGCGGTACATGAGCAGATTGAGATCTCGGCTCAATGACATCCTTCAGAGATTTAATTGTGCCAAGACATAATTGAGACCACTGGGAGATCAAAAGTGCTGCCCATCACAGGGACGGCAACAAACTTTTATACAGGAGGCAGGTCACTCAACAAACCTGTGATATGTCATACAGACAATAGATTCAGGGCAGGAGCAGAAGACCCAACTCGCAGTCCTGCCCCCATGCACCTAAAGCTAATTGCCCGGAAACATCCAATGTGGATTAAAGAACAACCACCCCTTGTGCCTACTGGTCTTCTATGAAAGATGAAGGACATTATTACAGGATGGGGGCCAGGACAGGGGGGTCTTATTATAGATTGGAGGCCAGGATGGGGATCATTATTACAGAATAAGGGGGCACCCTTACTGAGCAGGTATCTGGATGGTTAGAGGGTATTCTTAAACCCCTGGTAAAGGATACACCCAGCTACATTCAGAACACAACTGACCTATTGAATAAACTAGCAGAAATAGGTCCTCTACCAGAAGGAACCACCCTGGCCACCATGGATGTGGAATCTTTGTACTCTAATATCCCACACCAGGATTGATAAAATGCCTGCAAAGTCTTCATGGAAAACACGGGGAATGATGTAAATTCTGTGGTGAAACTTACAAAATGTATCCTTAACCACAATTACTTTGAATTTGACAATAAGATCTGTTTACAGGAGACTGGCACAGCAATGGGAAGTAAAATGGCTCCACGGTATGCAAATCTTTTCATAGCCAAGCTTGAAAGTGACTTTTTGTCCTCATGTCCCATCAGGCCTCTGGCCTACTACCGCTTCATTGATGATATTTTAATCATCTGGACGGAGTCTGAGCAACAGCTAAAGACGTTCCACGAACAGTTTAATCAACTTCATTCCACCATCAAGTTAACCCTCAACTATTCCAGCACTGAAATTACCTTTTGAGACACCATCATTAAGCTAAAGAACAATGAAATAGAGACATCCCTGTATCAGAAGCCAATCGACCGTCCAACATACTATAAATGGGACAGTTTCCAGCTAAAACACATAAAAAACTCTATTGTCAACAGCCAAGCCATCAGATACAATCGTATATGTTCCAACCCCATGGATAGAGACAAACACCTTGGTCGCCTCAGAAAAACTTTTTTGAATCAGGGCTACTATCAAAGAAAAATTGAAAACCAAATTACAAGAGCCACCAGAATATCAAGGAATCACCTGCTACATTACAAAGCTAAAGAAGAAAATAACCGGGTGCCTCTAGTGGTCACCTACAATCCAAATCTGGAGATGCTATGAGGAGCTGCACGGAAATTACAACCTTTACTGCAAAAAGATGCCTCAATACAATCCATATTTCCAGACTCCCCACTGCTGTGTTTTAGGCAGCCCCCAAATTTAAGAAGCATAATTGTCAGAAGCTCCCTGTCCTCTCCAACAGCTGCAGGAACCTTTCCTTGCAACCAGAAAAAATGTAAAACCTGTCCATTTATAATGACCACGGACAAGATAAAGATCCTGAACTCACATCAGGACTACAAGATCCCAGGTACTTTCAGCTGCATCACATCTAATGTGGTGTACTTAATTGTCTGCACTAAATGTCCTACTGGGGGTCTGTATGTGGTGGAGACAGGGCAAAAACTGAGAGCAAGGATGAAATCTCATCTTCACACAATTAGAGAAAAAAGAATGGATCTACCTGTGGCAAAAAATTTTTGTATCCCTGGTCATAGCATGATGGACAATAAATTACTTGTATTAAAAGGTAACTTCAAGTCTCAGAGAGAGAGAAGAATCTCGGAGTACAAATTTATGAAAACTTTCCACACATTCAGAGCAGGAATGAATGTGTCGCATGGATTTATGTCTTTTTACATCAATTAAGGAATTTTCTCTTCAGACCTTCTGGGGTCATCACAACACAGAACCAGACAGCAATCAGAGGGCAATAAAACCTTCACAGTGCTTATCTGTGAACTGTTCCAATATTTATGCTTATCCCTCTCCCATAATGACTATTGTGAGGCTGGAAGGACTCCAAGTGTGAACCCACAGGACCGCGACGATGAACCTACCCCCGGGCGAGCGGGCCAGGTGTACCACCCCCTATACAGGGAGCGTTTGGGGCAGGCCCGGAGGAGACTATTGCCGCGGAAGCTGATACCTTGGGGACAACTGGAGGAGTAGACCGTCAGTCACCGGGGTGGAATGCAGACAGGACCGTCCGAAGGACACAGGAAGAACAGCTGCAGGACTAAATGGAGAGGATGACCGGGGCACAGGAGCAGACAGGGACAGACAGGAGAGGCACACACGGGAGGAGGCAGGAACGGACTGGACCGGCGGGCTCTGGAAGAAAATGCAAAGGCGGTGAGAGTTCAGCTAGTGAAGAAAGGCGGTATGCTAAGGCAAGGCTGGGTGCTAGGCAGGGTTTAGGTGGACCCGAGAGTCTGTCATGGAATACCATAGATGATCAGGCAGCGATCCAGAGGAGAGGCTGCCTTTTATAGGGACATGAGTTCCGGGTCGGACCAGCAGGGTCATGGGGGTGGAGAGAGGACCGGCTAGCCAGTGCTGAGACCCGGGGTGTGAGCTGCGCATGCGCCCCGGGCAGAGCAGTCAGGCTGACTGCGGGGCAAGAGGCTGGAGTGCCGGTGGGCGCGCGCCCGCTGCACGGGCACGCTGGAACGGCGGGCGCGCCCGGAGGCCACGGGCAGCGTGGAGCCAGAGGAGGACGCGGCAGGAGCCGAGCGCGCAGTGGAGGCAGCGAGCGTGGGACCAGTGGGAGCGGGAGCGGTAAGCATGACAGTACCCCCCTCTTACGCCCCCTCCTCTTAAGGTCGGAAATCAACTTAGCTAAAATTTGAGGGGCTTGAATGTTCTCCCGGGGCTCCCAAGATCTTTCCTCTGGACTAAAACCCTTCCAGTCAATTAAGAAAAGGGTTTTACCTCTGGACCTTTTCATGGCAAGAATTTCCTTAACCTCAAAAATATCCTGTGCGGAAACGGGCGCGGGGCACGGCCCGGGGCAAGGTATCAACCACTGAGGACTCTCAATTCTAAATATTCTACAGAATAAGGTACATTATTACAGGGGAAAAGACATTATTATGGGGGGGCCCACATTCAAATTTTGCATAGGACTCCATTTAGGCCTGTTTCACACATCCGTTTTTTCCCTTCAGTCAAAATCCGCCAATTTTTTAAAAAAATGGATCCGCCAAAAAAGGGCGGATCCGTTTTTTTCCCCCATAGACTTACATTATTGGCGGATCTTGACTGACGAGCGTCCGTCCCACCCATTTTTTACGGATCCACCAAGATTTTAGCGGCTCCCAGGCGAATGAGACGGACCCTGCAACATTTTTTTGTTCTGACCGACCGCCAGTTTGAACCGCGCATGCCCGGGATCTTAACTCCGGGAAGCATTTTAACCCATTAATGCCATCCCAGGAGCCGCTAAGATCTCCCTCCTCCCCCAAGCATACGACCTCGTCCCGCGGCCCCGGTCTCTTCTCGCGGCTCCTGCCTCGTCCTGTGGCCCCGGTCACTTCTCGCGGCCCCTGCTTCGTCCCGCAGCCCCGGTCTCTTCTCGCAGCTCCTGCCTCGTCCCGTGGCCCCGGTCTCTTCTCACGGCCCCTGCCTCGTCCCGTGGCCCCGGTCTCTTCTCGCGCCCCTGCGTCGTCCCAAGGCCCCAATCTCTTCTCGCGGCTCCTGCCTCGTCCCGCGGCCCCGGTCTCTTCTCGCAGCTCCTGCCTCGTCTCACGACCCCTGCCTCGTCCCGCGGCTCCTGCCTCGTCCCGCGGCCCCGGTCTCTGCATTGGCGGTCCTTTTTTTCATGACGCCTGTTGCTTTAACATTCCTGGATCGGCAGATCCCGTCTACACAACGGTCCGGTGGCACCCGCTGATGTGTCGACGGACACGGATCCGTTCTCCGCCTTTTTGGCGGCTGGCAACTGACAGGAAAAACGTAAGTGTGAAACAGGCCTAACTCAACTGGACAAAATGCATAACACAGTTATGGTCAATGTATTTTATTGAGCATTTTACAAACAAAGAATATATTATATGCAAACAGATAATACAGTTGTGGCCAAAAGTATTGACACCCCTGCAATTCTGTCAGATAATGCTCAGTTTCTTCCTGAAAATGATTGCAAACACAAATTATTTGGTATTATTGTCTTCATTTAATTTGTCTTAAATGAAAAAACACAAAAAGAATTGTCCTAAAGCCAAATTGGATATAATTCCACATAAAACATAAAAAAGAGGGTGGAAAAAAGTATTGGCACTGTTCGAAAAATCATGTGATGCTTCTCTAATTTGTGTAATTAACAGCACCTGTAACTTACCTGTGGCACCTAACAGGTGTTGGCAATAACTAAATCACACTTGCAGCCAGTTGACATGGATTAAAATTGACTCAACCTCTGTCCTGTGTCCTTGTGTGTACCACATTGAGCATGGAGAAAAGAAAGAAGACCAAAGAACTGTCTGAGGACTTGAGAAACCAAATTGTGAGGAAGCATGAGCAATCTCAAGGCTACAAGTCAATCTCCAAAGACCTGAATGTTCCTGTGTCTACCGCGCACAGTGTCATCAAGAAGTTTAAAGCCCATGGCACTGTGGTAACCTCCCTACATGTGCATGGAAAAGAAAAATTGACAAGAGATTTCAACGCAAGATTGTGCGGATGTTGGATAAAGAACCTCGACTAACATCCAAACAAGTCCAAGCTGCCCTGCAGTCCGAGGTTACAACAGTGTCAACCCATACTATCCGTCGGCATCTGAATTAAAAGGGACTGTATGGTAGGAGACCCAGGAAGACCCCACTTCTTACCCTGAGACATAAAAAAGCCAGGCTGGAGTTTGCCAAATCTTACCTGAAAAAGCCTAAAACGTTTTGGAAGAATGTTCTCTGGTCAGATGAGACAAAAGTAGAGCTTTTTGGGCAAAGGCATCAACATAGAGTTTACAGGAGAAAAAAAGAGGCATTCAAAGAAAAGAACATGGTCCCTACAGTCAAACATGGCGGAGGTTCCCTGATGTTTTGGGGTTGCTTTGCTGCCTCTGGCACTGGACTGCTTGACCATGTGCATGGCATTATGAAGTCTGAAGACTACCAACAAATTTTACAGCATAATGTAGGGCCCAGTGAGAGAAAGCTGGGTCTCCCTCAGAGGTCATGGGTCTTCCAGGAGGACAAGAATAAGAAACTCATTGATGGTTACTGAAGCGGTTGGTCTCAGTTATTTTGGCTAAAGGTTGTGCAACCAAGTATTAGGCTGAGGGTGCCAATACTTTTGTCTGGCCCATTTTTGGAGTTTTGTGTGAAATGATCAATGTTTTGCTTTTTGCTTCATTCTCTTTTGTGTTTTTTCATTTAAGACAAATTAAATGAAGATAATAATGCCAAAGAATTTGTGTTTGCAATAATTTTCAGGAAGAAACTGAGTATTATCTGACAGAATTGCAGGGGTGTCAATATTTTTGGCCACAACTGTAGATAGAATCATAGAAAATATCGTTAAATACATCCTGAAACTACATCTAAATGTATCAATCAGTTCAACAGAAATAAAATAAATGAATTTGCCTAAGATAATATAGAAACTGATTGCAGCACTGCTGTATGTCAAGCACAATGTTGACAGGTATTTGAACTAAACTTGTCTCACAAGACATCTTAAGCTGTTTTTTGAGTTTGGTAACTTTTTACAAATATGCCTTGTCACCTTTAACCCTCTTTCCCTACAATGGCAAATGTTTTCCCCTTTACACCAAGTTTCCCAAGTAATGTTGGTAACATCAGGCCCACGCAATGGACCCGTGCCATTTTAATATATACCATGTGCTTGCTGAAAATGCCAGAGCTGCAGGTGCAAAAGCTTCCTTTCCACTTCAATCCCTTCTTTTCAGAAAATTTATTAGCCAGGTTAGTGTAGGCTAACTAAACTGCAAGCCCCTGGGTGCAGTATCCAGTAGAAGAATGCTTTGATCCTGCCCTCTCCTCTGACAGTCTAATGTAGATTACATTGCCAAACGCTTGAGATCTATGGCAGCTTGTTTAGTCAGATATGTTACTACCTAACCTGAAACTAACAGCACACACTTTCTCACTATCATTCCATGTGCAGATGTCACCATGAAAGCCTTCCACTTCCTATGACACTACCACAAAAAAGTATAATTTAACAGGACAGATCATAGTTGGAAGCTATGCTTGAAAAAGTGCAGGTTATTGTCAAACATGACTATAGCTATTGCTGGAGGAGCAAAGTAAGTGCAATTGGGGCCAGAAGTTGAGGAGGTTCTTGTAGATGGAACAACTTGGCACCTTTCGGTCACTTAGGGTATGTTTCCATGGTCAGTAAGTGCTGCGGATAGGATGCTGCGTACAACTACAGCGTCCAATCCGCAGCGGCCAGATGTTACAGCATAGTGGAGGGGATTTTATGAAATCCCATCTCCACTATGCGTGCAGGAACGCCTCCGGCATCCCTGCGTAACCGGACATGCGGCGCGTCTTTCTAGACCGCAGCATGTCTATTTATCTTGCAGAGATGCTCAGTCTCCGCAAGATAAATATCACAGTCCAATGTATAGGATGCGGAGATTCCTCACGGTTCAATGAGCACGTACGGAATCACCGCTCATACAAAAGCCGGCAGCACTTTGGACGGAGCGGACATGTGCTGCGTCCAAAGCGCTGCCAATACTGACCGTGGAAACATACCCTTAGAATTACTAGCTGGGTTCTCTTGTATACCATAAATTCATTAATTCCATATGGAATATACAAAATTATTCTTATTCTCAATAATTAAATCTAAATAGTCTCATATCATTGGGTATATGTAATGAACAGTATTTCTTTATTTGATCTCTAGCTGCAAAAAAGTAAGGCTCCTTCTACCAGCTCAACATAGAAGAATAGACTTTCTTTTCAAGCATATAGCCACAAAAAAACATTTGTTATGTACATATTAAAGTGTCGTTCTCCTTTTATAGGGATATTTCAACCAGAAGAATTCATCATCACCTTTCCAACAGACCACATTAGGTGTGTCAAACAGGATTTGGCTGTTTCTCTAACTATAATAGACATACAAACTCCTTGTAGATGTTGTCCTTCATGGGATTTCAATGTGTTTTATTTGTGGATTTTACCTATAGACTTGAATGAGATGTGAAAGATACGCAGATAGAAAACACAAATGGAATTTTATTGTATTTCTGTAGCAGAAATGCAGTAGAAACACAAGTAATCCGCACATGACTTTATTAAGTTTTATCAAAGCTAAGCAACAGGATGCTTTCAAAATAAAGTTTATTTTAAAAACATTACATATCAAAAAAAGAGACACAATCTGCAGCAAACAAAATGCGATACAAAAAGGCATGTTAACTTAATTACTTAACTTGAACAGAGTTGTTGCAGTATATCTTCAGGAAATCTGCAGCAGCCAAACGTCGCAAATACTCATCATGAGAACTTAGACAGAGCTGCAGTGTGGCCTAAAGACCTAATTAAAGGGAACATGTCACCAAGTTTTGCCAATAGGAAGTACCACCTTTAAGGCCTCTTTTAGGCCTCTTTCACACATCAGTTTTTCGCCGTCAGGCGCGATCCGGCTTTTTTTTGTAAAACCGGATCCGGCGAAATGCAATGCCAGATCCAGTTTTTCCCCATTGACTTGCATTAGCGCCGGATCGCGCCGGATGGCATTGTGTTTCATCCGTTTTTTGCCGGATCCGGCTACTTGTCTCATTCCGGCGTCTGGAAAAAACGGCTACTGTAACGTTTTTTGTCTCCAGCGAAAAAGCCGGAAGCGCCGGATCCGACGCTTCCAGCTTTTTGCCACAATGAAAGTCTATGGGCGCCGGAATGTGCCGGATCCAGAAAAAGACGGATCCAGCCACCGGATCCGTTTTTTTAAGTCTGCGCATGCTCAGATCCAATTTGCCAGCTCCCAGGAAACAGATATAACCTGCTAGACGGATCCGGCAGAAAAACGGATCCGTTTCTACAGTTCTCCAAAATTTATGCCGGATCCGTTTTTTCTAAAAATAGCCGGATCCTGCCTGACGGCAAAAAACAGATGTGTGAAAGTAGCCTTACAGTATTCAAGTAACCTATACATAAGTTCTCAATCCTCTCTGCATCGTACAAGAAATACCTTTTCTTATACCCCCATACGGTGTGGTCCAATCCGATGGGTGTAGCCAAGAAGCGCTGATATCCCAGAAGTACAGTCAGCACATGCACATTATAGCACTTGGATCTGTCCTCAGCAGGGCAGAGTCAAGTACGCCTGCGCAGGAGTGCGATGGAGGACACTGTGCGGATGACGTAGGACACATCATCCACATGAAACAAGGCTGGAAGGTGGTGCTTGTGATGAGAGAAGATGTCCTGAAAGAAGAGTAGCAATGCCCATATGACCAAACTGCACCATATGGGGAATAATCTTATATATACTTACCTTGTAATGTCTTCACATCCTGTTCCGTTCAGATGTGTCTGAATCCCAGAATTCCAAGTGGCGGAAGTTCACCGACCACCGTATTGGCACACCCAAGTGATGGGTGTCTCAATATGGAAACTGCTGGTATGGAAACTGCTGGTGGTACAAGCCTCTTGCGCGGTAACACCAGCGGAACACTGTCGCCCCACACACACACACACTGTATATGCCGTACGCACCACACACACACACACACACACACACACACACACACACACACACACACACACACTGTACACACCACATACACACACCCTGTATATGCCGTACGCACCACACACACACACTGTATACGCCGTACACAGCCTCTTGCGCGGTACCACCAGTGGAACACCGTCGAGAACATGCCGCTGCGGGGATCAGCTGAATGATTCACTGACCGCCGCCATTTTTGTACATGAGGAGCGCATGCACAGTTTTAATGTGACCGCTGCTATCTGTCTGCACAAAGATAGTGGGGGTCTGATTTACTGCGCCTGCGTGAATTCCACACAAGCGCAGTGAATCATTCAGCTGATCCCGGAGGCAGATGCACGACGTGTCTACAAGCAGGGAAAGGGGCTAAAGGGGTTTTCCCACGAATTAAAGTTCATTGTAAAAATTGTCTGTGTCTGACCGTGTACGGAGCATACCACATCTCCTGGGCAGGGGAGGAAACAAAAGACAATACTGACATTACAGCAGGGGATCACAGAAGATTTCACTCACAGTTTTAAACAATATTTTACCTCACAAAATGTATCCTCTGCGATCTCCTGCTGTAATGTCAGTATTGTCTTTTGCTTCCTTCCCTGCCCAGGAGCTGTGGTATGTTCTGTACACGGTCAGACACAGACAATTTTTAAAATGAACTTTTGTTTGTGGGGTTTTTCTATGTAAAATGTTACCTTTACCTACTTTGCTTTCATTGTAACACGGGAAAGGGATGAGTGTTGTGAATTCCCTTGCTCGGACTTCTGAGCCAGAGCTCCCTCTGCTGGTTCCTGGGAGTAGTGGAGCTGGCCAGGTTGATGGAAGTTTGCCACCTGACGACAATAATTGGTAATCTGGGATTACTGGCTGGGTGCATATAAGTGAGCAGGCTTCCCTTAGTGGTTGCTGGTGATTTCCTCCTTGTGCATCTGGACTTTTTTTGTTTCCTGCCTGATCTGCATGGTTCAGTTAAGTGATTCTTTTGCTAATCCTTTGCATCTAATCTGGTTGTGCCTTTTTTGCTTTCTGCTTTGTTGCGAGGGTTCAGTGTACTCCCTGCTGGGGGCAGAGCTGGGCCCCGCTCCATATGTTACAGCTTGTGTCAGTTTGTTCAGTCCCCTGTTATATTAGTATCTTTTGCTTTGCTTCCAGTTCACACCAGAGTGCTGATCTAGCGGGGGTGAGGTCATGTGGCCTCAGATTTTTTGTATATCAGATGTGTTGGATTTTTTAGGGTTTTTGCGTGATTGCAGACAGTATCTTTTCTGTCCTGTCCTAACTAGACAGCTTGGGCCCCACCATTTGCTCAGTCTATTTTCTGCCTGTGTTTGTGTCTCATCTTGTCTCACCGACAATATGTGTTTGGGAGCTGTCTATTACTTTGGGGATCTGCTCCGGGGCAGTTTAGATTTCACCTTTCTGGCTTTAGGCTTAGTTAGTTCTCTGGCTGTGCTGAGGCATCTAGGGCATCGTAGGAACGCTCCACGGCTACTGCTAGTTGTGTTGATAGGATCAGGGGTCTGCAATACACTTAGTTACCAAACTCTCTGGTTTCCTGGTGACTTAGCCGGTTCCTGCCATCCTCCTTGGTGACCCATTCATAATAGAATCACCAGCCAAAACTGTAAACTCTAGGGTACTCAAAAGAAGGAAAGAATTGCAAAAAAAAAAAGTGTCAGAATTTTTTATATATTTTTTCCTCTTTTTCTCTGGGGCCGTAGGAGGATTTTTTCCTTAATGGAGACTAAGCAATTGTCTGATCGTGTTGAGCAGCTCGCCGCTGAAGTGTGGGGAATCTTGCTCAATCATCTGCTATAGAACCAAAGATCCCTACTCCTGATGTGTTTTCGGGGGATCGATCAAAATTTTTGAATTTCAAGAATAACTGTAAACTATTTCTTGCTTTGAAACCTAGTTCATCGGGGAGCTCGGTGCAGCAGGTTAAAATTGTCATCTCCCTGCTGCGCGGTGATCCCCAGGATTGGGCTTTTTCTCTGACACCTGGAGATCCTATTCTGGCTAATGTAGATGCGTTTTTTCAGGCCCTGGGGTTGTTGTATGATGAACCTAATGCTATTGATCAAGCTGAGAAAACCTTATTGGCATTAAACCAGGGTCTGGATGCTGCGGAGTTATATTGCCAGAAGTTCCGAAAGTGGGCAGTCCTTACTAAATGAAATGATGATGCCCTAGCAGCTCTCTTTCGGAAAGGTCTGGCAGAAACCATAAAAGATGTTATAGTGGTATTTCCCATCCTTTCTGGTCTTAACGAATCCATGTCATTAGCCATTCAAATTGATCGACATTTACGTGAACGTAAAAGTACATGAGAGGCGGTGCTGCCTTTTGAACAAACTTCTGCACCCATGCAATGTGATAGGGTTTTGTCTAGGATGCAACGTCAAGAGTTTAGAAGGCGTAATAAGTTATGCTTCTTTTGTGGGGATGCCTCTCATGTCATTTCGGTCTGCCCTAAACGAGAAAAACGTTTTGCTCACTCATTTGCCATGGACAGTGTATAGCTTAAGTTCCTATTGGCAGTTACCTTGATCTGCTCCTTGTCTACATTTTCTGCTAAGGCCTTTGTTGATTCAGGGGCAGCTGTGAATCTGATGGATCTTGACTTTGCCAAACGTTGTGGTTTCCCCATGGTGCCCCTGCAGACCTCTATTCCCTTGAGGGGGATTGATGCTACCCCTTTGGCGGAGAATAAACCCCAGTTTTGGACCCAAGTGACAATGCGGGTCGCCCCGGACCATCAAGAGAATTGTAAATTTTTTGGTGTTGCACAATTTACATGATATTATTGTACTGGGTTTCCCTTGGTTGCAAACCCATAATCACACATAAGTACATAAAACAGCATCATAAAAATAAGAGATAATGCATAGAACAATCAGTGCAAAATATATGCAAAGAATGCAATTAGTTTATAGAGGTATTGACTATCCGCAAGTGCAGGGTAGCTAGTAAGCCCAAAGTATAGGCAAAAAATGACAGTATCTCATATGAAAGTTATGCCGCTCATGATATGGAAAGGCAGGTGGATGGATAAAAGCACATTACCTTAGGGTACAGGCTGGGAACCCCGACGCGCATGCTCCCCTATGATGCTGTTTTATGTACTCTGACATTAATGCTTTGATCAATTAAAAGGTAGGGTTCTCTATATATTTGGAGGCTTAATAGGAGGTTATATATTTTTTAACCCCTTGTATGTCCACCCTTTATTTACGCTTCGTACACTTTAGCAGAGGTCTGCTTCATAGGCACTTTTTCTACCATTTTTTGCACCTTACTAATAGGGTTAAGCTTGTATTGCCATAGTGTCTGCACTTTTTATCTTCGTGATCTCTATATTTCACCTATTGTCTTTTAAAAATGAATCCAATAAAATTTGTAACATTTTAGACAATGTTTCTTTTTCTTCCTTTGATGATTTTGATATTTTTGGAAGCAGTCTTCCCTAGGCATTCTTTATTAGAATTGTTGTTTAAGTTATGTTTAGGAGTAGGATTAAGGTTAGACCTTGTGCTAAAGTTAGGTTTTTGGCTAGGGTTAGGACTAAGTTTCCAATTAGGTATAGAGCTAGTGTACTAAAATTGTTTCATGTATATTTATGTAATAAAAAATCAAGCATAAAAAAGAATATTGTGACAATGTCTAACTTTTTATATTTAAAAATTTTGTTTTGGATTTCAAGAAAATGCAAAAAAAATAGAGGTTTAAGAGCACACTATAAATATATCAGTATTTTCTTAAAATACAGTATATGTGTTTGGGGTTAAGGGGTTCAATATAGGACCAGTAGAAGGCACTCAGGGACACCTAACAGTCCATGTGTTAGAGGGCGCAAAATACTTGTCTTGCCCTAGGTATTGCTGACCCACATTGCCTCCAGAGATCAGACAAGTCTATTGTAAGAAAACACTTGTAGAAAATAACACCAGTCATTAAAGTGTTCTTTTATTTTGACCTGCAAGTGGTGTAAATAAAATGTAATAAACAGTGTTCCTCCTTTCCTATATCCTGCTCAAAGTGCCGGTAGGGTGGCAACACATAACATACCAACTGCAGCGGTTGTATGGCTATGTACTAAGGGTTGGGGACAGACTTGTTGAACTACCCTTCACTATGAGACTCTAGGAATCAGAATCAATATGCTTCAAATATGGTGCTGGACTGCATCATTCAAGCAACTGGAGAAGAGTGAAAGCAGATCCAAATTAATTCAGATAAAATGACACAAAAGTGGAAAAAACCCATGAGATACCTGAGCTGGAAAGAATGATATACAGTCAGATAGTGGAACATTGGAGGGATGAACAATAGAAGCCTTGATAGCATTTATTTTACTCACTTAAATAGGACCATTAATTTCCACAGACTTTATCATTGTTGTCTCCATTGGGCTCACAATCTAAATTTCCTATCACTATGTCTTTAGCATGTGGGAGGAAACCAGAATAACCATAGGAAACCGACGCAAACATGGGGAGACTATACAAACCCTTTGCAGATGTTGTCTATAGCGGATTTTGAACCCAGTAAAAGCTTACATTCACTAACACTTTCACCCAACCATCCTCATCCTTGGACATCTTCAAATAAACAGCATCAGATCGAGATGGAATACATTCTCTGCCAGCAAAAATGGATGGGATCAATTTTCTCTGCAAAATCATTACCGGTTGCTCAGTGTAGATGTGATCACTAACTCCTCATAGCTAAAGCCAGGATCTGACTATGCATAAATCAAGCATTGTAGTCAAGGAGACTTCATGTCAGAAGGATCCCTGAGCAGTATGCTATCAAAGTGATTAATAGGTTCAACCTGCTCAGGCAGGAAGAATGGAGTCCAGAGGACCCATCACTAAAACCACTAAAGAGCATATGCCATCCAAGAAGGCAATATGTAGTTAAGTGCAACCACACTCCTGATTGGTAGTAAGAGGAGAGGGGCCAAGGCTAAGAAACGAAGCAAGTCGACTCAAAGATTACTTCTAAAGAGATCCGAAGAAAGACAAGAACATAACAGAATGGTTTTTAACAGGGAGAAATGCAAAGTACTACATCTGGGCAATAAAAATGGAAAAAGCATATATAGAATGGGAGGAATAGGGCTAAGTGACATGTGAAAAAGACTTGGGTATACTAGTAGATCACAGACTGAATATGAGTCAACAGTGTGATGCAGCAGCAAAAAAGGCAAATGCAATTCTAGGATGTATTAACAGAAGCATACAGTCTAGATCACGTGAAGTCATTATTTCCCTCTACTCCTCTTTGGTCAGACCTCATCTGGAATATTGTGTCCAGTTTTGGGCACCACATTTTAAAAAAGACATCAACAAACTGGAGCAAGTTCAGAAAAGAGCGACCAGAATGGTGACCGGTCTGCAAACCCTGTCTTATGAGGAAAGGTTGCAGGATTTGGGAATGTTTAGTTTGCAAAAGAGAAGACTGAGAGGAGACTTAATAGCTGTCTACAAATATCTAAAGGGCTGTCACATTGTAGAAGGATCAACTTTATTCTCATTTGCACAAGGAAAGACTAGAAGCAATGGGATGAAACTGAATGGGAGGAGACACAGATTAGATATTAGAAAAAACTTTTTGACAGTTAGAGTGATCAATGAGTGGAACAGGCTGCCACGAGAAGTGGTGAGTTCTCCTTCAATGGAAGTCTTCAAACAGAGGCTGGACAGACATCTGACTGGGATGATTTAGCGAATCCTGCTTTGAGCAGGGGGTTGGACCAGATGGCCCAGGAGGTCCCTTCCAACTCTACGATTCTATGATTCTATGATTCTATGATCTACCTAAATGCCCAAAGCCTATAAGATGGGCCACACCAAGGAATTATTTTCAGTGGTGAAACAAGTGAAGATGTCTTTCAAAACACACTAAACAACCTTCAAATAGCATAAGGGAAATGAAATTAGTGACCACCAAGACATCAAACAAA
The DNA here is from genome assembly GCF_039654945.1 of Dendrobates tinctorius. Taxonomy (NCBI): domain Eukaryota; kingdom Metazoa; phylum Chordata; class Amphibia; order Anura; family Dendrobatidae; genus Dendrobates; species Dendrobates tinctorius. Next base: position 673,902 of record NW_027361874.1, on the reverse strand, counting down.
GATGGAAAGAATGCAAAAAGGAACTATACACTAGTGCCAGCACTGATCATTATGAGTGGTGTGGGGGAAGCTCTACATGGGCTTATCTGATTATACCATGGCTTTTTTCTGTGTTGAGCATGATAAGCTTTCAGGAGCACTGAGTGATGTAGGAGTGGTGGCTGTGACATGAGTCATGGCAGTAAATATATACATTACTTACGGTAAAGGTACTGTCACACTTAGCGATGCACGAGCGATCCTGACCAGCGATATGACGTGGTCAGGATCGCTGGTGCATCGCTAAGTGGTCGCTAATGAGCTGCCACACAGACAGATCTCACCAGCGACATAGCAGGGGTCGGGGGTCGCTACTTACCTGTCAGATGAGCTGATCCTGACGTCCTCCCGCCCACGTCCACGCGTCGCTCGTCAGCGCCACAGGAAGCCCAGCAGGAAGCTGACGACGAGAAACGGCCCAGGACATTCTCTCGCGATCAGCGATAGCCAGCGGGGCAGCCGGTCGGAGGTAAGTATCAGACACAGCGATATCGCTAGCAATATCGCTATAACGTCACAAAACCAGTGACGTTCTAGCGATATTGCTAGCGATATCGCTTAGTGTGACAGGCCCTTAAGTAAAGGGAGGTCAAACAATCCGAGGTCAGGTCAGGAAATGGCGCCGTAAGACAAAGGGAAGTCAGAGACAAAATCTAATACAAGAACCGAGGTCTGGAAAAACAGAGAGACAAAACAGATTACAACGAGCGGGCACAAGCAAAGTTAGGTCATAAGCAAAGGGTCAGAGTCCAGGAAGAGAATCAAGTCAAGCAGGGTCAGGCACAGAGCGCAGAGGGATCAATGTTTCACGGGCAACAGCAAGTGTACAATTGACACTGGGGGGAGAAATTAGCATGCTTAAGTAGAAGTCTGATTATGGAAAATGAACACAGGTGATTGCAGCTCAGACCCAGCACATATAGCCCCAAAACAAAGCAACAAAAAGACAGAAACAGAGTGGAAATCGTGACAGTGGCACACCTGAATAGGTCACTCTATGACAATCAAGAAGCTACAGTGAGAATGAGGTATGGAGATACAGAATGGTTCAAGATCAAAGATGTATCCTCTCTCCAATTCTTTTCAACCTCTATGTGGAAGTAATAATGAGGAAGCTTGACTTAGATTATTCGAATGTCAGGGTGAAAATAGGTGGAAGAACAATCAGTAATTAAGATATGCAGATGATACAATCTTTCTACTAGTGAAAAAAAAAAAAGATTTGAAGAAGCTAATCCTGAAGTTGAAAAATGAAAGTGAGAAGATGGAACTTCAACTGAACATCAAGAAGACCAAAATCACAATTACTAACCAACAAGAAAGTCCAAATAAACATTAACAAATAAGAAATAGAAGTGGTTGACAGGTTCATTTTTCTTGGGTCTCTCATTAATCACAGCGGCATTTCAATAACTTTGATCAAATTTAGATGTACGTGTCAAATACCGTCAAAGACTGAGCAAAGCATTTGTGTTCTGCTGCCAATTGCGATATTTGGTGGGGACATTCACGAAAGCAGAGAAAAGAAAAATTGATGCCTCTGAGCTGTGTTGCTGGGAGAAGACTGCTATTTATCTCATGGAAAGCTAGGACCACCAAAAAAAATGTTCATGGATCATATAAACCTGGAACTGCCCCTGAAAGGCAAGATCACCAGACAGAAACAGATCTATTTCGGACACGGGATGTGAGCAAATTCATTAGAAAAGGGGGTGCTATGCAGAATGGTTGGTAATAGGAAAAAGTGGAGAACAAAGGTCAACTGGAAACTGGGAATAAACATTAAGCAATTGAAAGAAGGCATAGAAAACAGGGAGGCATTGGCCTACAGAGGGTGAGTCAGTCGGACAAGACTGGATGGAGAGAATCAGAATACACACACTGTATTTAAATGGGTGGTTAATTATTATGCTGGTAGGATATTTTTCATGATTGGGCAATATATTCTAGAACACTAACTGTTAGGAAGGGCTTCACTACCTCTTGTTATGTCTGCCTGCCATACACAGCCTAGTTTGAATAATTAAGTACTGATTCGGTCGTGCACTTATATTGTCCAGATCAGAAGTCTGTGCTACAATCACTTTATATAATTTGTATATTAGAGAATTTAAAAATTTAAAGTGATGACATTATTATGTTTTACAAACTTTTAGCAGTCTCACATGACCATTGTTAGTAAATTTTTGGATAAATATTTATCAAACACATAATAGGTTCAATAACACAATGTTCTTGTAAAAGGCTTTTTAAAGTCATTCATTTGATAGACAGATGTAAAGCATGGCTTGAGGTGAAAGTCAACCTGCTTCAACCTGCTGCATCTACTTACAGAAAGCTAATCACTCCATAGACAGAGAAATAGATTGATAGATAATATATAGATAACTAGATATGCGATAGATGTATGGATAGATAGATAGATAGATAGATAGATAGATATGGGATAGAGAGATAGATAGATAGATAGATAGAGTGAGTGGAGGAAATAAGTATTTGATCCCTTGCTGTTTGCCCACTGACAAAGACACAAACTGTCTATAATTTTAAGGCTAGGTTAATTTTAACATTAAGAGACAGAATATCAAAAATAAAATCCAGAAAATCACATTGTATAAATTATAGAAATTTATTTACATTTTGTAGTGAGAAATAAGTATTTGATCCCCTACCAACCATTAAGAGTTCTAGCTACTAAAGACCAGTTGGATGATCCTAATCAACTCGTTAAAGGGAATCTGTCACCCCATTTTTGGCATATAAGATGCAGCCACCGCCATCAGGGGCTTATCTACAGCATTCTGTAATGCTGTAGATAAACCCCCGATGTAACCTGAAAGATAAGAAAAACGAGTTAGATTATACTTACCGGGGGGGCGGTTCAGTCCGGGTCCTGTTCCGGGTCCTCCCATCTTCTAGCGATGACGTCCTCTTCTTTGCTTCCCGTCGCGGCTCCGGCGCAGGCATACTGCTCTTGTAGTGACCCAGTCCAGACTGGGTATGCCCCTTTAATGAACCCTGGACCGTGAGTAGCTTCTGTACACTGCAACTTACCCCTAAGTTATCCTTTTACTGTTATATGGTTTAAATTAATCCATTACTCACTAATCTCATATATTCATGATTTATATATTAATCTCACAATGTGAAGTCTGACACAAGAACTGAGAGTTATCCTATTGGTTGGTGAGCCTGTCATCAAGGCTCAATGGGAGGAGCTACCTCCAGTCTCTGTGGAGACAAGACGGGGTTCTGGAAGGTTCCCTGAGGAGTCTGGTTCAAGATGTGACCCAGAGCAGACCTCATGTGAGGGGTCTCTTGACCCCCTCCAGGCTCCAAGCCTGGAGGTTCATCCTTCGCTTCATCTCAAAACTTACAGCCAGGCCTAATACCTTGGATCTTCCCCTGATTTCTACAGCCAAGATGGCTGAAATCTTTTAACCTTTTTTTTAACCCTGGATCCCTGCTGTCCGGTTTAAGGCGTGCTACTCCAGCATTAGGTTGCACTAAATGTGTACAGAAGAACCTGTTGCTCTGCGTGTTGAGGAAATCGAGGGTCCCCCGCCTCACCGCAAATTATCCGTTATTTACTTCAAGTATATTTCTGCATGGACCGTGACCAGCTGAGAAAATGAATATGGGATTTCAGGTTTGTACATATTGCCATATATTCCCTCTTCTGCCTTTATGCTACCAAGAGACTTTGAACTCTCTTATAATTACCTGCAAGTACTGCTCCTAACTAATACAGGTTCTAAAGCTCCAGAACATCAATTCTGTGTCAGAATCCAATCCTGATCTGTATTGGCCTTGGATTCCCCACGTGACCTGCAAACTACTACTTCCATGTTATATCTCCCCGTTCTGCTGAAGTAAAGCAGCTGTTATCCCCGAGACCTGTTGTCTGTGGTTATTCAATCGGCTGTGGACACTGCGTGGGGGTGGATAACAGTGAACGGAATGGCCCCGTACCAGGGCTGTTGCACTCTGCCCTGTTGAGGGCAGAGCAGAGTACTGCAGTGCGCAGGTGCCGGACCTCTCTGACCTTTCCCGGTGCCTGCGCACTGCAGTACTCTGCTCTGCCCTCAGCAGGGCAGAGTAGCACGCCTGCGCCATAGCCGCTACGGGAAGCAAAGAAGCAAAGAAGAGGATGTCATCACTAGAAGATGCGAGGACCTGGACCGTGACACCCATCGGACCCGGACCAGACCGCCCCCCTGGTAAGTATAATCTAACTCGTTTTTCTTATCTTTCAGGTTACATCAGGCGCTTATCTACAGCATTGCAGAATGCTGTAGATAAGCCCCTGATGGCGATGGCCGCATATTATATGCCAAAAAATAGGTGACAGATTCCCTTTAAAGACAGCTGTCTTATATATATAGTATATATATAGTATATATATAGTCACCTTTATAACAGACTCCTGTCCACAGACTCAATTAATCAGTCAGACTCTAACCTCTACAACATGGGCAAGACCAAATAGATTTATAAGGATGTCAGGGACAAGATCATAGACCTGCACAATGCTGGAATGGGCTACAAAACCATATGTAAGATGCTGGGTGAGAAGAAGACAGTCATTGGTGCAATAGTAAGAAAATGTCAATTGACATTGATCTGGGGCACCATGCAAAATCGCACCACGTGGGCTATCCTTGATCATGGGGAAGGTGAGAGGTCAGCCTAAAACTACACAGGGGGAACTTGTTAATGATCTCAAGGCAGCTGGGACCACAGTCAGCAAGAAAACCATTGGCAACACATTGTGCCGTAAAGGTTTAAAATCCTGCAGTACCCACAAGGTTCCCCTGATCAAGAAGGAACATGTGCAGGCCCATCTGAAATTTGCCAATGAACACTTGGATGATTCTGTGAGTGACTGGGAGAAGGTGCTGTGGTCAGATGAGACAAAGATTGAGCTCTATGGCATTAACTCAACTCGCTGTGTTTGGAGGAAGAGAAATGCTGCCTGTGACCCAAAGAACACCGTGGCAAGCATGGAGGTGGAAACATTATGTTTTGGGGGTGTTTTTCTGCTAAGGGCACAGGGCTACTTCACCGCATCAATGAGAGAATGGATGGAGCCAAGTAGCGTAAAATCCTGAGAGACAACCTCCTTCCCTCTGCCAGGACATTAAAAATGGGTCGTGGCTGGGTCTTCCAGCAAGACAATGACCCAAAACCTACAGCCAAAGAAACAAAGGAGTGGCTAAAAAAGAAGCACATTAAGGTCATGGAGTGGCCTAGCCAGTCTCCAGACCTTAATTCCATTGAAAGCTTATCGAGGAGGTTGAAGCTTCGAGTTGCCAATCGACAGCCTCAAAGTCTTAATGATTTAGAGATGATCTGCAAAGAGGAGTGGACCAAAATTCCTCCTGACATGTGTGCTAACCTCATCATCAACTACAAAAAACGTCTGACTGCTGTGCTTCCCAACAAGGGTTTTGCCACCAAGTATTAATTCTTGTTTGCCAGAGGTATCAAATACTTATTTCATATTGCAAAATGCAAATAAATTTATATAATTTACACAATGTGATTTTCTGGATTTCATTTTGGATATTCTGTCTCTTAATGTTAAAATTAGCCTACCCTTAAAATTATAGACTGTTCATGTCTTTGCCAGTGGGCAAACTTACAAAATCAGCAAGGGAGCAAATACTTATTTCCCCCACTTTAGATAGATAGATAGATAGATAGATAGATAGACAGACAAAAGAAGGAAAGCAGCATTCCAAAATAGATACAAAAGGTGATATTTAATTACCCATCAGGGCAACGTTTTTGTCCATATGTGAACCTTTGTCAAATTTTCTCAAGCTCTGCTTTCCTTTTTTTTGTTTATCTGGAGGATTGGTCTTTGCCTGGGAAGTCCTGCATCTATATACTGCTTTGCTGGTGCTGCACCTAATTTTCCAGATAGACAGATACAGTAGATAGATATATAGATAGATAGATAGATATGGGATAGATAGCTAGATAGATAGATAGATAGATAGATAGATAGATAGATAGATAGATAGATAGATAGAGTCAAGGATAACAGCCGGGGGGCCGCGTAGATCGCACCGATTTTATCAGTTTCTCAGGGATGACAACGGGGAGATCACACAGATCCTCCTGCTGTCATCAGTTTGTCTCACTGCCTCCAATCGTCAGGCAATTGACTGACGAGGGATGGACATAGCCGTAGCTGCTTCCACTACTAGGCCAGCTATTGGGGGACTCATGAATAGCCTATGGTATATATACCTCCGTTTCCAACCTTTGGAATATATATATACCCTGGTGCAGTCACTGCCAACTCCACAATAACAAACAAGAAGCACTAACTGCCATCACTAACCATTTATACAGACCAATTGGACACCTGTTACAGGTAGTGTATGGCTTCAGGAGTGCTGTATACAGATCATGAGGTACATAGCTATTACATTTTATATATTTAATCCAGAAATGTAGGCCGTGTTTATAAAAAATATTCAAAGATTATACCTAATGGGAACAAAACAATATGCTATATACAATAACATAAAATAAAAAGGATTAGCGAAAGAGATTTACTAAACCTTATGTTGCTGGAATGGCTCTTATCTTTATGGAGGAATGCGCTCTGATTGGGAAAATGGAACACTCTCACAGCAAATTATGTCTTCCAGAAGGACAATGACAGACATCCAAATTCTGTTTTTATTAGATCAAGATTATGCCCACATACCTCCTCTTGGTGAGTTCATATGGGGGCTGGTTGTGGGATGTGCTAGGTCTGGAGGTCCCAGGTGGTAGATATTGTCATCATGTTTCTTATCGCAATTTTATCTGTCTATAGAGATGAAACATGGCATGAATAGCATCATCTATTAATTTAGAGGGGTTCTGCTAGCCTTATGGTGATGTGAGTGATGGCGCTATGTGCATCCCCTAGCTACGACACCAAAACCTATCTTCCATAAATATCAGATCAATGCAAACCACATTTTTCATCATTGACCACTTGCTAGAGCTAGTCTACGACCAGTGCTTTGATCGAAAGAAGTTTGGAAGTGTACTTCCCTGCCTCTGCGTAAACTATTCTCAGTCTTGGTATCCTCTTCCGGCTAACATAAGAAAAAATTCAAAAAAATTTACATATGAAAGGTAGACTCACCAAACCCTGACTGATGCACTAAGCAGGATGCAGCAGACCTCCATTGATAAAGGCTCAGGGCAGCACAGGTGCAACCCACTGATGAAGACAGCCAGTAACCAAAAGAAAAAGAGATGCTGGCTGCCTAGTGGGAAAAATGCACACAGATAAGGCTTGCATTGGACATGCATTAGATTGGTATCATCTTCCCATCAAATCTCTCTGCTGTAATTCCATGGTAGCTACAGCACGCTCCTACTTCAAAGGAGATGAAAGTGTCAGCTCTCTCAGTTTCCCTGTTTTATTTACTTTCTTTCTTTCACAGTTGTAATTAGTTTCTCTTTCCTCTGGTTATAATTAGTTTCTCTCTTCTCCAGCTTTAATTAATCCCGTATGTTCAATTTGAGGGTGAGATGTTCCATCTTCGGAGATGTGATATGGATTTTAATTTTTCTTTATGATAGACAGATAAATGAAAAAAAGCAGGCAGTACAGTATAGGAATATCAAAAAAGTGGACAAACTTTTAATTTGCAAAAAAGCATCACTCGGTTTCAAAGAACCTTTGTCAAGCAGATCATATAGAGTGCAGCAGACACATATATAGATGTGTTCATTTAGAATGACATCACAGGTTGATCAATCAATAAAGAACAATTTACATATTTTCAAAAAAATAGCTGCAATAAAAAACAAATGAATACATGTGTAAAAATACATACAGTGATACACTTTCAATAATAGCAAGCAAGCTATATCAGTTTACAAATAAACCAAATTGTTGTTTAACCCCTTTCCAACATGTGGTGTAATAGAACGCACATGTCTAACTCCCCCTGTTTGGTGTAGGCTCCGGGCACCTTTCCGGGCACATGACTGCTGAGCTATACAGCTGACATGTACCCACAACAGCAGCGGGTGGAATCGCGATCCACCTGCATCTGTTAACTAGTTAAATGACGCTGTAAATCTCTAGCAGCACCATTTAACTCGTGCTTACAGGAAGTGCATCACTAATCCCACTCAATGGTGACCCCGTCACATGATCACGGGTCATGTGCTTACCGATGGGTCAGCATGACAACCAGAGGTCTGCAGCAGACCTCTATGGATGTCATTGCCTGATTGCTAGGAGCGCTGCCCCGTGGTTGGCGCTCATAGCAAGTGAGCATTTCTGCTACACACAGGCAATCTTTTTTTGGAATAAAGAAAGATTATTTTTCGGAATAAGTCAGAATGCTCTGCTTGATAAAGACCATTATTGGTCGAAACATTGCATCATGGCGGAATAACGTTTGCTACAATTTTTTTCATCACCTGGAATGGATGTTATTCTTCTTTTTTATTTGCTGGACTGTTTATTTCCAAATTGGGTCTTTGGATTTGTAGTGAGCATCCCAATATTGATGTGCTGTCGGCTGTTTACCTTATCTCTTAGACTGCTCTTGACCTCAGACTTGGCCGAAGGTTCACCTTCCAACAAGACAATGAACCTAAGCACACAGCTAAAATAACAAAGGAGTGGCTTCAGAACAACTCTGTGACCATTCTTGACTGGCCCAGCCAGAGCCCTGACCTAAACCCAATTGAGCATCTCTGGAGAGACCTGAAAATGGCTGTCCACCAATATTCACCATCCAACCTGATGGAACTGAAGAGGATCTGCAAGGAAGAATGACAGAGGATCCCCAAATCCATGTGTGAAAAACTTGCTACATCATTCCCAAGAAGACTCAAAAGGGTGCTTCTACTCAATATTGAGCAAAGGGCCTGAATACTTATGATACTTATTTCAGTTTTTCTTTTTTAATAAATTTGCAAAAATTTCTACATTTCTGGGGTTTTTTCAGTCAAGATGGGGTGCAAACTGTACAATAATGAGAAAAAAAATGAACTTTTTTGAATTTACCAAATGGCTGCAGTGAAGCAAAGAGTGAAAAATGTAAAGGGGTCTGAATACTTTCCGTACCCACTGTATCTCTTCTTATATTTTATAGACTACAGCAAATAGAAATTTTGTTTGGGAGACCTGCCACCTACTTTATGCAATTGTGGTGCTATTCTATTATTTTTTGCATAGATAGATACAATTTATTTAACAGAATATATTATATTAGTTTGGTGCATTTGGGGTAGAGAAGTATTTACATATGAGTTTTCCTATATAAATGTTTCTCCTCTCTTTTATACTTATTAACCCCTTCATGACATATGATATGTATTTACATCATATGTTGTGTCCCTGCATCTTTTCCCATATATAACGGCCTATTCAATCAGCCATCATGTGCCTTTAACAGCCATGAGTGGACCGGTGGTCCACCCACGGCTGTTAACCCGTTAAATCTCGCTGTCAATCTCTAACAATAGCATTTAACATGCGCCGACAGGGGCTCATGTCATTCCACGCTGCCATTGGCGCTCCCATGACGTGATCAAGAATCTGTTGAAGACCCCCATGCCTGTTATCCTCCTGTGGAAACCGGCCTGTGGCTAGCATTCATAGGAGATTGTAATGATTGAAGCTTCAAGTCCCCTAAGAGTACTATTAAATACAGTAGAAAGTTTTTTAAAAAGTTTTAAAAAATATAAAAAAAAATACCCACAACAGTTCAAATCATCCCACCCTCTTTTTCCCCATTGAAAATAAAGCAATAAAAAAAATATACACACATGTTTGGTATCTCTGCATTCAGAATCGCCCAATCTATCAAAATAACATAAATTAATTCAATCGATAAACGGCGTAACAAGAAAAAATTCAAATCACTAAAATTACGCTTTTTTGGCTGCTGCAACATTGCAATAAAATGTAATAAAAGGTGATCAAAACATCTTATCTACAGCAAAATGGTATGCGTAAAAACGTCAGCTGTCAGGTCAGGGTACAAAAAATAAGCCATCATCCAGCCCTAGAAACTGAAAAATGGAGTTGCTACAGTTCTCAGAAAATCGAGACAAATGCAAAGAACAATTTTCATACAAATTTCCAAATATTTTTTCACCTCTTAAATAAACAAAAACTACCGTATTGTTCGGACCATAAGACATTTTTTCCCTAAAAAATTTGGGGGAGCCCCACTCAGCACAGAGAGCTGCCACAACACAGAGCCCCGACACCACCGCTCCACCGAACCCTGCCGCCACACAGAGCACCGCCACCCCACACAGAGCATGGCCTCCCCACAGAGCCCCACCACTCCACAGAGCACAGTCGCCCCACAGAGCACAGCCACCCCACAGAAAACAGTCGCTCCCCAGAGCACAGTTGCCCCACAGAACACAGCCAGCCCACAGAGCACAGCCAGCCCACAGAGCACAGCTGCCCCACAGAGCACAGCCACCCCACAGAGCACCGCCACAACACAAAGCACCGCCACCGCACCAGCCTGGGATGGGATTTCCTGAAAGCCAGCGCACCAGCCTGGACCACCTTCCATGGTAAGCAGAATTCAGACTGTAAGACGGACCCCCATTTGACACATTATTTTTTTTCCCTATTTTCCTTCTGAAAATTTGGAGTGCGTCTTAGGTCCGGTGTTAAAGTCTGAAAAATATGGTATACATGTTTGGTATCTGTGTACTCGTACTGACCTAGAGAATCATATTGTGAGGTCAATTTCACCAAACTTGGAATTTGTTTTACCATTTTCCAGCACACTATATGGCATATTGAATGGTATCATTCAAAAGTACAACTCATGCCACAAAAAACAAGCTGTCATACAGCTTTGGGGATGGAAAAATAAAGTTATGGCTCTTGGAAGAAGGGGAGGAGTAAATTAAAAAATGGAAAATCGTCCACGGGAGAAGGGGTTAAACCTTTGGCTGTCCAAGCTTGTAATAAATGTGTTGGAAAGATGGAGGGGCTCTAAGTGTATCCCAATGTACGGTTTCCAAATAAAAAACTTTCATATACATATGGCTTAGGAGAAGACTCCTACATGTTGAGCAATGTATGGTGTCCAACAGAAGTGCATAAATAGACACAGAGACATCTCTAGCAGCCAACTCAACATGGACGATGTATTCCACAAGAACCCCGAGTGAGTGATGTTATTATGGTGTCATAAAAGCATGATGGCTTGTACATTAGGGATGAAGGGTTCTGCTGCACATGTTCTTTGTGCTCAAATTGTATTGTGTTCTATCATTTCCAATATACTATAAAGAGGCTTGTAAATGCACATATGGACATCATAACTTGTTGTCAGCAGCTGTGGGCGATTAACCCAGTGTTTGCCAGTTTTCTTTATTTTGTGTACACACCATGGCATTTAAAGTATACATTTTGTTAAACAATTCTTACGTTTTATTCATTTTACTGCAATTTATCAGATTTGTTCTTATTGGTCAGAGCTCCATTAAGCTTCTACAGTTGGAACTGCAGAATGTACTGATACTGAATCCCTAATGTCATTAATATAAGATGCAAATAAGTCTCATATTCAGAGGGAAATATGTAAGATGCTAAATGTGACCAAACCCTGGAGGTGCCCTTCAAGAGCCCGCCATATACATAAGGTAGTTGTACAGTCAACATCTAGGTCTTCTATTTCAAAGCTACACACAGCAATGCCTTCAAGTGTTTTCCGTGGGCAGAGGGAAGAAAGCCGCTAACAGACATCTCTATCAGCAGCTTCACTTCCCGGAAAATAAAAAGATTGGAAGTTTAAATTTCAACTTCCTGATCTCCCCAATAGATGATGTCCGGAGGTCTGATGCACATTGGATGTCTGGAAGAAGAGATTTGGCCAATTTTTCATTTAATCGCTTGGAGGCCTTAAAACAAAACTGTGCTTTCAGCAAATTCTGCATAAATTAAGAGAGCGATACGGAACTATTATTCTTAACTCGTCAAACCTTCAGCTTAAATATGCCTCTACTGTGAAAAAACTAGCAATACACAGAAGTGGACAACAACCTGCAATGTGCAACAAACAAAGGAAGCCTCAGATATCTGCTGACTTCAAAAGACTAAAAATGATGGTTACATAAACTATAAGTAATTTCATTAACTTGATTGAGAATAGATATAAACATAGAATATTAGTGATTGGTTTATTGACACGATAACGCATTGACATTATTTGTGGTTATCACTTGTGCTGTGTTTGGCTTCCAAGTGAGCTTGTTATGGGAAGTAACAGGAGATGCTTTACAGTGTCCCTGCAATGTTAATTAGCACTAAAAACATGATGGATTGGCAACACGTGTAACTACCTAAATTCTAAACCAGCCCTAAGAGTTTAGCACTCTATTAGTTACACTTCACACCAACACAAGAGATGGTAATTCAGAAGAGTATCATTTACCAAAATGATACACTTGTGTTTCCACCGGATGTAAGAAGCAGCAGGAGCACATCACTAATTAAGAGAACATAGTAACTAGGCTGTAAGCCACCGTTATTGTCAAATCAACCATTCACGAAATATTACAAAATGCCACAAACATTTCTAAATCACAATCCAATTCAGACATTCAATTTAATTTGCAGTAACCAAGGCCAATTTTTGCCCAACTGGCCGAGGCCATCGCAAAGATTTCTTCCATCCACTAACCTTTGGTTTCTCTCATTATGCATTACCATTTCATTATCAATAAGAGAGGTGTTGAGACTCATATTTTGTAATGAAGGGTCATCTAAGTAGGAATGTGCAATTTATCCACTGCGTGCAAGCGTAAGATCACATAGTTACATAGGTTGAAAAAACACCTAGGTCCATCAAGTTCCACCTTTCTCCACCAATTGTTCACAAGAACGTGTAAAAATTTGTTCACAGTTTCATCCAGAAAAGTCGGAAGTGAAGTTTTCTCACTTGTCATCTGTGTGCAGTCTGTACGCAATCTGCTTTTTGTTTTTACAGTAGCAGCTTTTAATCTTTTACAAGACCACTTACAGTTTCCAGAATTGAAATATATCCGTAAAAATCGGAAGGTATACTGTGTCATCTAATTTTGTTTATGCACCCAATGACTTGAATGGGTGAGTCTCATCCGATTTACGGAAGAAACTACTGCATGCTACAATTTTTTTTAACACACCCATTCGGACAGAGAAAAAAGATTGGTCCTGTGTAGAGCCTATGGTCTATGGGAAGGCTCCATTATACTAATGTATGCCAGTGCAGTGAGGCACTTTACTGTTGCAATTAGAGATGCCCTAAAAGCCACCTTACGGTTATGTGCTCAATAAATGCTTTTTATTTGTAGATCTTTTTATCATTAATTAATATGATTATTATTTAATTAATTCTAAGATCTCCCTAATTTTTGGTGTGTTGATATATAGTATTGTGCAAAAGTTTTAGGCAAATGTGGAAAAAATGCTGCAAATATAAAATGTTTCATAAATAGAAGTGTCTATTGTTTAGTACATCAATTAACAAAATGCTAAGTGAATGAAAGAAAAAGAAATCTAAATAAAATGAATATTTGATGTGACCAAATTTTGCCTTCAAAATAGCATCAGTTCTTCCAGGTACACTTGCACACATTCAGGGATTTAGAAAGATTATAGTCAGCTGTATCAGTAACTAATTATACCAAACAGGTGAAAATGATCATGATTTTTATATGTAGGTTGAAACACAGTCATTAATGGAGACAGGAACAGCTGTGTAGGAGGCTTAAAACTGGATGAGGAACAGTCTAATGCTTTTATGATGGTGAGGTTGTGGAAGACATTTTTATGTCACTGGTCATACACAATGACTGAGCACAGCTAAAAGTTAGGAGTCAGGCTCACCCAGTAAGGTGTATTCACAAGGCAGCACATAAGGGTGGACACACGGACTCATGGAAGGAACGTGGAACAGTAAGGACTTGGATAACTGGCTATGCTGGTTGGCAGGCAAAAAAGGCAGGCAGCACTGGAAGCCACTAAGCCAGGAAGGCAAATGGGAGGACACAGCAGGTGTGAAGCTACACACAAATGTAAGTGGCAAGGTAGCAATGTAAAGTGAACAGACAGATGCTAGCAGTTTGTGAAGCTGGCGACTGACCAGAGCAGATACATGTTATAGAATCCACAGATTGTAACGTAGTGAGAACAATCTGAAAAACAGTTAATGATGCTTGTGGCAAATAATTGGTTAACCAGCATCTGATGCAATGTAAAGGAAATAGACTCCAATAACGGTTTGTGTGCGGCTATTGATGGGTTAACAGATGCAAAAGATGGAAATCACTGTAGTGTGGGCAGAAGTTGGAAAAAAAGGAATAGGACAGTGGCAAACTCCAAACATCATCTGGATGCATTCAATACTCAGCTGCAAGTCTATACTCAAAGCGGTTTGTCCAACTAGACCTTAAATGGAACTTGTCACCATGAAACTGCAGTGCAATCAAGATGGCATCTTGTTAAAGGGGTTGTCAGGTTTAAAATGAAAAGTCTGCAGTCACTCTGTGTGATTGCAGGCTTGTGAATCCTCCAAACGCACGCATTGTGCCTTGAGAGAATTCGCTGGTGTCTGCCCATGAACATTGGTCAAGTATGCGATATGCATATTCCCCGGCATAACCAGTCTAGTGGGAGTAGCCTCACTCTATACAAGCGTATTGAGTGAGGCCGCGCCCACTGGTTAGGTTCTGCCTATGTGTAGACAACGGCAAATCCTCACAGCGTACAGCGTGTGCACTGGTAGGACAGCAGCCACAAAGGATGGGGGAGTAGCTTTTCACTGAAGATGAAACAGATGCATAACATAAGGTAGTTATACTGAATTAACAAAGTCTCTCCGAGGCAAATATTTCAAAGACTGGGGTTTGATGCTGTTGTTTAAGTTCTTTTGTAGCATTAAGAAATGTGCAAGATTGAGGACTGTATACATAGTGGTCAGAAAAGGAAATTTAGTGCAGCAGATGAAAGACACATTGTGCTTTTCTTCCCTTTGAAATTGGAAGCTGTCCAGCAGTGCCATCAGCTCAGAACGGACAGAAACCAATGGTACCCATGTATACCTATCTACTGTTTGGTGCAGTCAAACCAAAAGTGGTCTTCATGGAAGAAATGCAAGCAACATTGGGGCAGCACAGAGGCTCAGTGGTTAGCACTGTAGCCTTACATTGCTGGGGTTCTTGGTTCAAATCCCACCTAGGACAACATCTCCAAGGAGTTTGTGTGTCCTCCATGTCCTCCCTATGTTTGCCTGGCTTTTCTCCAGGTACTCTGTTTTACTGCCTCACTGAAAAACATACTTATAGGGAATTTAGATTATTAGCCACCACTAGGAACAGTGGTGATAAAATGTTTGTAAAGTTCTATGGAAAAGTATGTTGCTATGTGAGAGAGTAACAAATAAATAATGAAGCATGGTGGCAGGTCCTTGCAAGTTTGGGGCTGCATTTCCACAAATGTAGTTGGTCAGGATCAATGGTGTCTTCAATGCTGAGAAATACAGGCAGATACTTATCCATAATGCAATACCATCAAGGAGATGGACTCAAAATGTATTCTTCAGCAGGAAAACAACCACAAACATACAAACAATGTGATTAAGAACTTTATTCAGCATAAAGAAGAAGTCCTGGAAGTGATGATATGGCCTCCACAGTGCCCTGATCTCAGCATCATCAAATCTGTACCAAGCTACATAAAGAGACTCAATGATTGGAACAAGCCTACATCCACAGAAGATCTGTGGTTAGTTCTCCAAGATGTTTGGAATAACCTACCTGTCAAGATCCTTAAAAAACTGTGTGTAAATATATCTAGAAGAATTGATGCTGTTTTGAAGGCAAATGATGGTCACATCAAAATATTGATTTGATTTAGATTTCTCCTTTGTTCATTCATTAATTGATACAAACAACTATTGACATTTCTATTTTCTAAAGCTTTCTTACTTTGCCACATTTTTTACACACCTGCCTAAAACATTTGCCCAATCATATATATCTGAGTTTTCAGTTGTTTTTGAACATTCCTAAAGCGCTTTTGGTTTCCGGAACTCGAGCACAGTTTTCCATTTGGGGTGTCATGCTTTTATGTATAAAAATGATCAAAAATCCCCCAAAAACCATAAAATGTATTTTTTTCCCTTATCAGCCCATCATATTCCTGCTTTTATTTTATTTTTCAGTGAGAATAACAAATGAAATCAGTTACAAATATACTGTTTTTTTGCAATAATTGACTTCAGCACTTGCCGCCTACTATAACTCCAATTCTACATTACTAGTTTGCTAAGTTCTACTACTGAGATAACTTTCCTTTACACGCTGATTACATTTCTACATTCAGTACAAGTATTGTGCGTCCCTGTTGTGTTTTAAGGGTGACTGAGATTTTTTGTCAGACATTTACAATGATCACGAGCAAAAACAGAAATGAAACATGACTAGTATAAATAAATATTCTTTCCATCTGACAGAAACCTTGAAAGTCTTTTACCTGCGGGTTTTAATGTAGTTGGAAAATGTATGATACAGTGGAGCCACCTAATGGATAAACTGTATATTACACTTGGCTTCTCTTTTTTTTGTGAGATCTGTAAATTAGAATTTTTTGCTATAATTTTAGAAGCATTTTTGATAATTGTGACATTTTGTGCACCTGAAACATGCCATATCAAGAATATACTACATTTTGATTTAAAAAAAAACATCATTACGTACGTGGCTGTGCTATGTATGGCTTCCTCTGGATTTTAGTAACCTCATAGTTGGGATACTAATGACTTAAAATGTTCTCTTCCTCCTTTTTCTTCCTATAACTTGCCATTTTATGGGACGTTATACTTATATTCTATGATAAAGCGATGCAGATATTGTCCTGTCTATTTTTCTTTTTTGTATGTTTGTAATTGAAAAGGATATAATCTGTCAAAAAAATTGAATTTTGAAAAGATAATATCACAATAACGCATAAACCAAATGTTTTGTAGGTAGACATTCACTAAAGATTTTCCATAACCATTTGGCAACTACAAGGTTGTAACTTAAAAAAAAAAAAAAAAAGGAAAAAAGCCCTAAGAAGCCACATAAAACACGTTTTCTTTACATAATTTTTGTCGTGAGCTACTGTACATATAAAAAGTGCATTTAACAACACCTTCACATCACACATTATCTGTTCAGTCTCCAGCAGCTATAATGTCTTATGTTATTTCTAATTGGCATAGCTGCTTGGCCCCTTGTATTATGTAGGAGGAATGGAAATTGTTTAGGCACAAAATAAACTGCTATACAATGCTTACATACAGTGGTGTAACTAGAGTCCTATTAGCTTCAGGGCAAAATTTGGATCTGGACCCTACACTAGCATGTCGCTCCGATGCATTAGCATAGAGTCTGTGTTACCCACTCACCTCTCCCAAAACATGCAAATACATTATATTATAGTGCATTCCCATGATAGATAAATATGGGGTAGATAGATAGATATGAGGTAGATCAGGGGCGGGCAATTAATTTTCCCAAGGGGCCACATGAGAAACTGGCACTGCTGTGGAGGTCCAAACCAATTGGCTCACCTTATAGGGGCAGTCCAAAACCAAAGGTAAATTTAATATTAAATGTATATCTATTCAGTGTAATAATCTAATCTTGTTTTCTAATATATTTCAATGAAACATTCCCTAACGTACCCTCTACATTCTGACTTCCTGTCTTTTTTTTATACGTCCCATGACATTTTGTTTGAGAATCACCAGTGCATGCTGGGATACTCAAATTAGCCGTCATCAGGAGGCAGGTGCAGCGGTCACTGCCACAGCCTCTGCGCCCTCTCTGAAATGAGGCACCATCAGTGATGTCTGTTTTGGAGGCTCGGCTAGTCCTGCTCACCTGATAATGCGTCGTACGTAAATTCTGACGCACTCAGTATGAGTTTCCTGTGCTATATTCCTTTGAATGCACAGTGACAGTGCGCTCCCTTGCTGGCACTAAGGAGAAGAGATGACCCGGCAGGGACCATAACAGTTTCTGAAAAAGATTAACTTCTTTTTATGGTGGGGAAATCAGCTGTGGCAGTGACCGCATCCTCTGCCCCCTGATGATGTCCCACGTGAGTACCCCAAAATGCACTGGGATTCTCAAACAAAATGTCATTGGAAGTAAAAAAACAAAAAAACACAAGCAGACAGGAAGTTAGAATAGAGAGGGAAAGGTAGAAATTTTTTAACTGAAATAAATTAGAAAAGTGATTAGATTATTGAATTAAATTTAGTATGAAATTCACCTTTGGTTTCGGATCATCCTTTAATTCTGCATAATATTAATTTTATCCCTTTATAAAAAGCATTTGCTTATGTGATGAAGTTTACATGAGCGTATAAAAAAATAATGATTTTCTTACAGAAAAAGACGATTTTCCATCTGTATTGTCATCCGTATGGCATCCATTTTTATACATCAGAAGTGAATACAATTTAAAAGAAGAAATAGTGTCCTGTGGTAGTAATGGAAATGTATTTGTAAAAATTGGATGCTATACGGATGATTCATATGGCATCCAATTTTGTTATTTTTGCACACCCATAGACTTCAACAGGCGGAACATTGGAAAAAGTTATTCTCCCACCTCTATTCCACATGCAGAGATCCACATCACATATGGGGTAGGAGCTGACAGGCAGGGGGTGGGAATCCTTACTGCAGTCTATGGAGTGCATGCGATAGGCCAATACGGTGTCTTAACCCTTACCTCTCCTGCACAGGACATATAACAGTACAAGCTGGGAGCAAAGAGTGAGGTATGGGTTAACCCTCATATACAAAGGTGAGAGCTCAGAGAACATGGTGGAGCAGAAGATCAGTTTGGGAAGCACATAGAATATCCCATCTGCAGGCTGCATGTAGTGAAGGTGGGGAGAGGGAGTGCTGGACCCCATATTCAGAAGGAATATTCAGCCCAAGTGTTTTATCTCCTATCAGCTGCCAGGAAGATCAAGTGAGATTTAGTGGCTGCTAATTATCTGTTCTCCCTGGACATAAACTACAGCCCCACAACTTTCATTCCACAGTGTGAAAGGAGGCAACACAGGTGCTATGACCTACTCAGCACAGCAGACACACAATGCTGCCTCCCAGGTGGTATCTGGGGTCCTCTTAGAATCTACTTGCCCATTATCTGCAGCAGATGAGTGTTGTAGTCCCTGATTCCCTCCTCCTGTACTGACCGCTCTGCCTCCTGCACAGATTTCACCATCTCTGCAAGCCAGGAACTGAGCTGCACAGCATCCACCAATGAGAAGATGGGGGCGGGGCTACAAACGCTTCTGAGAAAGATCAGACTCATAAATCAGTCCCTCTCCGGCCCTCTGACTGTGAGTGTCAGCGGGCTGCACAGATACACTCAGGGGGCTGGATGTGGACTGCGGGCCGCAGTTTGCCCAGGCCTGTGGTAGATAAATACATAGATACATAGATAGATATCTTTGAGATATATAATTATTGCCGTGCATGTGTAGTTTACTGTACATGGATTAACCTACTAAAAAAATTTTTTTTAAAATGCTGTGGTGTCCCCTTTTTTATTTTGATAACCAGTCAAAGTAGAGAAGACAGCTGTTGGCCTATATTAGGCTGGAAAGGTATCTGTTTATTGGGATTTTATGAAATTCTATGTTGGACGTGGAGCGCCCACCAGGGCTGTGGGGATACTCGGTACTGGGCCAGTTCTTAAGGGGATGTGTCAGGGCAGCAGTGACCCTGTCCGTGGCCCTGGGCGTCCAATGAAAATGATGATAAGGGGATGATAAAGTTTATGAAAGATAGTTTGTGACGCCACCTGCGGTATTCGGCAATTAAATGTTAGCCGACACTGCTTGAAGAGACCGCTTTGGCTGATGATGATGCAGCAGAGTTGTTACAGCTCTTCACAGGTACAGCTAAGCCCCAGGGCAGTAATAGTGTAAAATGATGGTGATGATGATTGCAGTGCAGGGCTGAGGTGACGCAGCAAATAAATAGAACACAGCGAGGTGCAGTCTTCATACTTTTACTCATAGTTTGAGGTGCTGACCAGGACACTGAGTACAGATGGTAATGGTGATCAAGGCAGCCTGGAAGCAACTTAGGATCCACTAAGCCAGATGGGTTGGAGGCCTCCTTTCTGCGCTGTCCTATTAGGTCCTTGCTGCCTAAAGCTATGCTTCATTCTCTGTTCCTTACTTTCCTGTGGTACTTGCCCGTATGGAAAGCGGCTTGAGCCTATTGCAGGTGTTGCTCCTCTATGGCGGCTCCGGGCTCTGGTATGCTGCTGTGCCTTCAGGCGTATGATGGGGTCAGGAGGCCTGCAGTCTCCTGCGCTCTTGATTTGGCTGCTGGGACTCTTGTACCTGTGCAGCCACAGACTCCGGCGACTGGTTTCAAGCACTCTGCCTTGGGGTGAGCTTGGTCACAGCTCCAATCCCCAAGGTTCCCTAACTTCTCCTTTCCTCTCTCTTTGCTCTGCTTTTGGGACCAGCACCTCACAGCTCCTGTCCCTTGTACAGACTTTAACAAACTGCAACTAACTAACTTCACCTCCAGCCCAGAACTTATAGGAAAGCTCCCCTGAAACTGGGTTTGAGCTCCCCCTTCTGGTCTGGAGTAGGAAAAGAGTTGGATGTTGGTATTACCTGGCTAAGGGACCCCTCCTTGCTTCCAGGCAAATCATCACCCCCCTGTGATCGTGAGGCAATGCCACTGTGGCAACCGTATTCCTGAGGTGCCACATTTGTATTCGACTGAGTGGCAAAAAAGAGGTCTTCTGCATGCACACATACTGATATGGCTAGCTAAAGGACAAGATACACCCTGATCAAATTGACAGTGTTAGTTCAGCTGAGCGTCCAAATCCAGTGGCAACGTGGGCCATTTAACCCAAAATCGCCATGCATTAAGGAAGGAAAATGCACTAAAAAGTATTCTCGCAACTTAAAAGTTGTAGCAGCAAGGACAGATAATAGTAGGGCAATAAAACCTAACTTTTAATATGTTTCATTTAAAATTTGTGGGGGGAAAAAACACATTGCCCACAAATGAAAGAAAAGCAATATTCAATATAGGTGCTCAATAAACCAATGCACATTAATAAAATGGTGTGGTCTCACCCTTTTGATGTTCCGCATGTGGCATCCAAAGTCCAAAAGTAGGCACCGGGGTTCTTTGGATTGCTTAAACTACCCTGTCATGCCCCGTGCAAGTGCTACCTGATTCAATGAGTAAATGTTAAGCCTTAATATTTACTCCTTGAATCAGGTAACACCCCTAACTTAGGTTACTCCTCAGCACCCCAATTATTGTAATTTTACTTTTTGGGTTCTATATTTGAGAAACATATATTAACTCCCAAGATTTATTAATGCTCCCCTGATGAGTCCATCTACACTGGTGGATGAAACACGTCGGGAGGGAAATAAGGGACACTTATAAGGGCAGGACCACATTTGGGGACTGTCCATGTTAGGACGGGAGACTTGCACAGGGCATGATAGACCCATATAGAATTGTATAGCATTAACCTACAATTCCTAGTATGTCCTTAACAATAGCAAAGAGATGCTGGAAGTTGTTAAAAGCCATAATCAGAACCACAGTACTGATGAAACGTAGTCCGTTTCCCAAATAAACATTTACCTCCAGGTACCTTATATGAGACATCTCTCAATGGAGTCATTCTCTTTGTTTTATTCTCCATCTTGTCCCGATGCCTTGGTGACTTTTCACAGGCCCCACCCGTCTCTACAGATTTATATCTTCACTGGTCTTCTGCAGTGTAAGGCCTCTTTCACACATCCGTCTGTCACCATCAGTCAAAATCCGCCGTTTTGCTAAAAAAACAGATCTGCCATTTTTCTTGGCGGATCCGTTTTTTTCCCATTGAGTTGCATTACCGGCCGAGATAACTGGACGGACAATGAAACTTTTTTTGACCGGCCGGATCCGCATTTTACAGTCCGCATGCCCGGAGGAATTGACTCAGTCGGAAATTTAACCCTAAACTCGGTTCTGGCGGCTGAAAAAATCTCTCTCTCTCTCCTTTTCCAGGCACGGTTTCCTTTAAATTTCTGCCTTATCCGGATCCGTCAAAATAACAGTCCGGTGACACCCGTTTGTTTCAATCCGCCAACGGATCCGTTTTCCGCCATTTTGACGGATTTCAACTGACCTAAAAAACGGATGTCTGAAACAGGCCTAAGGGGGTGAAGCACATAAAGACTCAGAGGGCGGTTACCTTCTCCGCTCCTGATCTGGAACCACTTGGCCAGACAGCAGGCTTGCTAGGGGGAAGACTTTCTGCCCTGGACGTGCTGGGTCATGTGACTGCTGGGAGGAGAGAGGAACAGGAAGGAGGGCAGCTTGAGAGCATGCGAAGCTCAGAGCAGAGTGTGCAGTGGACAGGGCAGGTTGCAGCTGCACGCAGGGGAGAAGAGAGAACTCCCGTTCAGAGGACAAATCCAGGGGGACTGTGCAGAGAGACTGCATCTTGTGAGTACTTGAGACCAGAGCCTGCAGTGACTGGAGAGGTGCGCTCTGACCCACATGCAGAGACAGTGACCCCTGTGCGTAGCCTCGGTATCTGCGGTGTTGGTGCAGAGCCCCTGACTCCTGTTGAGAGACTTATAGAGACACAGAGCCCTTAATCCCTGCGGAGAGACTGTTTAGTTTTGGAGAACAGACTCAGAGCAGGGGACACCCGGAATGCCTTGTGTTCCCCCTGCCTTTCTTCATTAACCCCCGCGACCCTTGTTTTTGGTCCTTAGAGACTGCAGAGCCTACAGCGACTAGAGAGATGACAAGTGCCACTGCTGACGGCACTGATGCGGGAGAAGACGACCCTACAAGCAAGTACTCAGCAGACTGATAATTTCCAAGAACACCTGTTTCTAACTGTTATTCTTTTTGACTGTTTGATATACTGTTTTAAAACCCCCACTGCTTTCTCCCTGCGAGGAGTATCATATCCCTGTAAATAAAACCCTTTAATTTTTGATCTGTCTCGGTTCCATTGTGATGTAGGTACGGCAGGTACACGGGATGCAGTGATGAGACACGAGACAGATGTAACTGTTGGTGGTCGCTTTTATGTATACGGATGCCGATGGGGCTATCTTGAGCAACCGAACAAGATAACAAGAATTGTCCTCGCAGGGACCAAACACAAAGAAACACAGGTAATGAGAACACGACTAACCCAGCGAAGGCCGGTCACTATAGGGCCACACTATGGCCAACTACGGGTCCTTAGTTACTATGTGTCACTTAGCCATCCTGACGTCCCAAGGCGTGCTGTCGAATGATGCTTCGGCATCGCAGCTGCTGGGCCCAGCTGCTGAGGATCTGGCAAAGGCTTTGGGCGTTCCTACGCCCAATCAAAGTGGGGGCACAACAGGCCCTAGGAGAGTCCTTTGGTGGGGTAATCCCCCGTGGAGGCAACGGAATCCTGCCTGTTAGCGGGAGGGTAGAGGCCGCAGCCCCCGGGTAAGGACGAGCCACAGTGATGCGGAGTGGTGGCTGGCAGGCCACTGGCACAGCTGCGGGCTGAGGCGTGGCGGTGGCAGCTGCGGCTGGCAACGGGCAGGCTGCAGCCGCGAGCTAGGAGGAGGTGACTGCGGGCGGCAATGGACAGGCCACAGCCGCGGGCTAGAGTGAAGCGGCAACGGCCGGGGGCAGGCCGCAGCCGCGGACTGGAGCAAAGCAGTGTTCCTCAGTCAGTCGGCTCAGCGCCATCTCTTTGCAGTCCACAGCGAGTCTCCTTCCCGTCTCTCCTGCCACTGTCTTCCTCTCTGGTCGCTGCTGGAGGCTCTTGCTATCTGGTGCACTCGAGGTCTCCTGCACCTCCTCTGCCAATCTGCTGACTCACCCTCGCTAGCGTCCTCCGCCCCTTTTATATTAGCTCCTCCCCTAAACCGTTCTAGAAGTCTCTGCCGTACGTCCTCTAATTCCGTCCCCCGGAAACAGACCCCCTAGGAACTTTGGTGACGGTCCCCTTGGTTCCGGCCCGGACACTCGGCGGGGGTCCTTCCTCCTACACTCCCCTGCCCTTGTCATGGTTAGGACATGGTTAATGTCCTGTTCTCACAGGATTAACTTTTGCCGGCCTCTCTTTGGATCTGGGAGGGGTATTTATACTCACTCCAGACTAGGATTCCCTGTAAGCTATACTGTTATTCTGGCTGAGTGTCTGACCCCCCTGGTGTGCGTGGATACTGCATTGCTTGTTTGATTCCCGTGTATGACCCGGTCTGTCCCCTCACTCTGAACTCCGTCTCTCATTTTGGTACTATTGTCTTCTCCAGTTCTGACCTCCTGGCTTGGCTATTGTTACTCCCTTACAGTTTGTCCCTATTGTACTGTCCATTGCCCGTTCTGGTTTTCTGATCTATTGCTACGTCCTGACTATTCGCTCTGTCTATCCCTTTGGTACTGTCCTGCTATCTCGTGCTTTGACCTAGCTTGATCTGGTTTACGTCCCTGTCTATGCCCCTTGGTAACTTGTCCCATAGTTACCTTTCTAGGAGTTTCCCTGCAGCTCCTAGCTCTGTGGAGCTTAGGTCACGCCCCCAGCAATCACGTGCTTCAGGTCCTGATAGTCTGAAGCACGCATCATCACCGCTGCTGTCCCGCTAAACAGGTATCTTTGTGCACTGTTTTTGTACTCAGGACACGCGCACTGGCTCAGTGAGCAAGTGCAGTGCGGTGTTCCTGACAGCCCTGTATGCTCGCCAGTCCTCGGGCGAGGCCTTGGGCGGGCCGGGGTTGGCTTTTTGAGATGACAGTCTTCGTTGCCATATAAACTGATCTTGCTCGTATCGCTCGGGGGGTTTGCCGGCTGTTGCCTGTTCGGAGCATCTTGGTTCGACTGCGGTGGAGCTTTCTGGAGTTGTGGAAGGTGGTGGGCTGGTTGGTCCTGGAGGTTCGACGGGGCCCACGGAGATATCAGTCTTTGGAGGACCCGTTTGTACTGCTGGGAAGTCTTCCTCGTCGTTCAGGTCCCAAACCATTGGCAGGGGTTTGGGGCCTGGGGAGTGATCTCGGGTCGTGGACGTGCAGGGCCGTAACATATTATGGTGTACAGTGCGAGTAGGGAGAGCTCTATCTTTCTGTCTTTTTCAGGTTGCATCTCATACATGGGCCGTCGGGGTTTATTCGGCATAATACTCGATAGGGACTCTCTTCCCACCGGGGTTCCAACTTGTCCTGAGGGCGTTGGTCCAGCACGAGTACTCGATCTCCAGCTTGGAGGTCGACGGGTGGAGGCAGAGTCCCCCCTGAATGCTCTAGGTCATGGAGCTTGGTATGGACGATCCACTGGAGGGTCTGTAGTTGGTGCCGGTGGTTCCGGACCCATGACGAAACCACTTCCAGGGTTGTGGTTCTTCCGGGTTCAATTCTACCTCCGTGATTCCTTTACCTTTTCATCCAAATAACAGCGAGTAGGGGGTATAGCCTGTGACTCGGTGTACCCGGTTGTTATAGATCCACACAAGTTCGGGAACGTACTCAGGCCAGCGGGCCTTCTGGTCGCTCTCCAGGGTGCGCAACATTTGAATGAGCGTTCGATTAAATTGTTCACAGGCCCCGTTTCCCTGCGGGTAGTACGGCGTGGTTCGGGATTTATCGATGCCGTAAAGACGGTTTAATTCCTCCATGACCTTCCCTAGGAAACACGCTCCATGATCAGAATGTATCCATTGGGGCAGCCGTACACTTGGATGAAGTTCTTGCAAATCGCATAGGCAGCAGACTCCGCAGTTTGATCTTGGGTGGGGGTTACCACGGCAAATTTGGTGAAATGATCTACCATGATGTGGCAATGTTCATACCCCTGGTGTATGGGGCCAATGGTTAAATAGGCCACCATCAGGAGTTCGAGGGGAGTAGACGTTACTATTGTCTGTACCGGGGCCCGTTGTACGAGTGGTTTGGCCAGCTTGCACAGGTGGCACACCCGGCAGGCTTCTTCCCCTGCTGTTTGTAGGTGAGGGTGGTAGACCATTTGCTGCAACCACTGGAAGGTCTTTTGACCTCCAAAATGGGCCACCTTTTCATGGGCTTCCCGAGCCAGTTCTCCGAGTTGGGCTCCGGGCACATCTACCTGCCAAGATGTTGTGGATGTTGTCCGTGATACCGCCTTGCGATATAATAGTCCTTTCTGATGACAAACTTTTCCCACTGGCGTAGCATTAGCAACATGTCCTGAGACAAGGCTTGCCGCTGGGCGTTGGTAGGTAGTTTGCCGGTGACCACCCATCGGCGTAGGGCCCCAATTTCCCTGTCTTCTTGCTGCCGCTGAATTCAGGTGTCACGAGATTGTTCCAGCATACCCCTGGGAGGTCCTAGATGAGTTTGCTCTTGGGTGGTAGCTGTGAGTACGGCGGGGGCCAGAGCGAATGGCATTTCTTCTCCTTCTAATTCGTCATCTCTGCTCTGCCCTGGAGTTGCATGCCGGATCTTGGAGGGGGCGTCAGCATGTATGTTCTCTGCTCCTCTCTTATAGATGATTTTGTAAGTGAAATTGGCCATCCGGGCCACCCATCGCTGCTCCAGGGCCCCTAGTTTGGTATTCTCAAGGTGGGCCAGCGGGTTGTTGTCGGTCCGTATCACCACCACGGAGCCCGCCAGGTACTCTGCGAACTGCTCCGTCATGGCCCACACTACCACGAGGAGCTCGAGCTTAAAGGAGCTGTAATTGTCGGGATTACGTTCGGAGTCGTGAAGTGATCGGCTGCCATAGGCTATCACTCTCTCCCGAACGTCTTGAACTTGTGACAATACAGCTCCCAGCCCGTGAAGGCTCCCGTCGGTGTGCAGTATGAACGGATGCGAGAAATCCGCATAAGCTAACACTGGGGCACCCGAGAATGCGGCCTTGAGGTCTTGGAAGGCTGCTTCTTGCGGTTCTTGCCACTGGATCTTCCGAGCAACTAACATAGAAAAAAATCAAAAAACTCACACAACAAGATATGGCCTTACCAAAACCCTGTCTGATGACAAATGCACATATAGCAGGATGCAGCGGGCCTCCACTAATAAAGGCAAGGGGCAGCTCAGGTGCAAACTACTGATAAAAGCAACCACCCCACACCTAACAAACCATGGTGGGGTTGGCTGCCTAGTAGGAAAAATGCACATAGATAAGGCTTGCATAGGACGTCAGTCACACATATAATTGTGATGCAAAGTATCTGGCTTGCAAACTATTAATGACGCCCATAGTATTATCAGGCGGGCTGCTACAGCACTATAATATGCAACACACAGTGACAGACACCCCAATAGACCAAGCCAACAGAAAGAGGCCCGGCTGCATCCTGCAAAAAATGATATGGTAAGTGCAAAAAATTAATGCATATAATGAGTATATTAAATGAGGTATTGGTTAATATTTTGGCCAAAATAAATATAGCCTGCAAGCCAACGTCAAGGCTCCTCATAATATTGCAGGTCTCTTACACTAATGTCAAAACGGCTAACATAGAAAAAAATAGAAAAAACTCACACAACAAGATATGGCCTTACCAAAACCCTGTCTGATGACAAATGCACATATAGCAGGATGCAGCGGGCCTCCACTAATAAAGGCAAGGGGCAGCTCAGGTGCAAACTACAGATAAAAACAACCACCCTACACCTAACAAACCATGGTGGGGTTGGCTGCCTAGTAGGAAAAATACACATAGATAAGGCTTGCATAGGACGTCAGTCACACATATAAGTGTGATGCAAAGTGTCTGACTTGCAACCTATTAATGATGCCCATAGTATTATCAGGCGGGCTGCTACAGCACTATAATATGCAACACACAGTGACAGACGCCCCAATAGACCAAGCCAAGAGAAAGAGGCCTGGCTGCATCCTGCAAAAAATGATATGATAAGTGCAAAAAATTAATGCATACAATGAGTACATTAAATGAGGTATTGGTTAATATTTTGGCCAAAATGTTAGCTGTTTTGACATTAGTGTTAGGGACCGGCAATATTATGAGGAGCCTTGACATTGGCTTGCAGGCTCTATCTATTTTGGCCAAAATATTAACCAATACCTCATTTAATGTACTCATTGTATGCATTAATTTTTTGCACTTATATCATTTTTTGCAGGATGCAGCCGGGCCTCTTTCTGTTGGCTTGGTCTATTGGGGCATCTGTCACTGTGTGCTGCATATTATAGTGCTGTAGCAGCCCGCCTGATAATACTATGGGCATCATTAATAGGTTGCAAGCCAGACACTTTGCATCACACTTATATGTGTGACTGACGTCCTATGCAAGCCTTATCTATGTGTATTTTTCCTACTAGGCAGCCAACCCCACCATTGTTTGTTAGGTGTGGGGTGGTTGTTTTTATCAGTAGTTTGCACCTGAGCTGCCCCTTGCTTTTATTAGTGGAGGCCCACTGCATCCTGCTATACAGTATATGCATTTGTCATCAGACAGGGTTTTGGTAAGGCCATATCTTGTTGTGTGAGTTTTTTTTATTTTTTTCTATGTTAGCTGTTTTGACATTAGTGTTAAGGACCTGCAATATTATGAGGAGCCTTGACATTGGCTTACAGGCTCTATCTATTTTGGCCAAAATATTAACCAATACCTCATTTAATGTACTCATTGTATGCATTAATTTTTTGCACTTATATCATTTTTTGCAGGATGCAGCCGGGCCTCTTTCTGTTGGCTTGGTCTATTGGGGCGTCTGTCACTGTGTGTTGCATATTATAGTGCTGTAGCAGCCCGCCTGATAATACTATGGGCATCATTAATAGGTTGCAAGCCAGACACTTTGCATCACACTTATATGTATGACTGATGTCCTATGCAAGCCTTATCTATGTGCATTTTTCCTACTAGGCAGCCAACCCCACCATGGTTTGTTAGGTGTGGGGTGGTTGTTTTTATCAGTAGTTTGCACCTAAGCTGCCCCTTGCCTTTATTAGTGGAGGCCCGCTGCATCCTGCTATATGCGCATTTGTCATCAGACAGGGTTTTGGTAAGGCCATATCTTGTGTGAGTTTCACTGGATCTTCCGCCCATTCGCCTCGGAGGGAGCCCCCTTTAGCACGTCTTGCAGGGCCTGAGCGCGACGTGCAAAATTCTTTACGAATCGACGGTAGTATCCGGCCAACGCCAGGAAGGCCCGCATGTCTTTTACCGTCTCGGGGGTAGGCCACCCCTGGATTGCGGCAACTTTTTCCAGGGATGGTTTAGCGCCTTCGGCGGAGACGGTGTGCCCCAGATATTCGATCTGGGGGTGGAACAGGTGGCATTTCTGGGGTTTTACCTTCAGCCCGTACTGCAGCTGGCCGAGCACCTGTCCTAACCGCCGCAGGTGGTCCTCGAACGTGGCGGCGTAGATGAAGATGTCATCCAGATATATCAGCGTGGCCTCAAAGTTGAGATCTCCCAAGCACCACTCCATCAGCCGTTGGAAAGTTCCTGGGGCGTTGGCCAGCCCGAACGGCATCCGATTGAACTCGAACAGTCCCATGAAAAGGATGAACGCAGTCTTGGCCCTGTCTTCCTCCGACATTGGCACTTGCCAGTACCCTCTGGCCAGATCCAAAGTTGAGAAGTACGTTGCTTTCCCCAATGTGGACAGGGACTTTTCTATGCGGGGCAGCGGGTACGAGTCTTTGATGGTGCAGGCGTTCAATTTACAAGAGTCCACACAGAACCGTAGGGTGCTGTCCTTTTTGTGAACCAACACGATAGGGGCCGCCCAGGGGCTCTGGCTTTCTCGGATGACCCCCTTCCACCGCATTTGGCCCAGTAATGTTTTCACCTCCTGGTATAGTTGAGGAGGGATCTGCTGATATCGCTCCCTAATGGGAGCCACCCCTGCTGTGGGAATACCGTGCATGATGGCGGTGGTACATCTGAAATCGTACTCATGGCTGGGGAATACCTCCTGGTACTGCCCGAGTAGCATTTCCACCTGAATGATTTGGGCTGGAGTTAGGCCAGAGAGTTCGGCCCGCATTCTCTCCAGGATGGTTTGGCCCTTTTCCTGGGCCAAGGACCCGGCAGTCTGCAGAGACCGAACAGTCACCGACCACGGGTCCTCGGGCTGCGCCTTCATTTGGATCCCAGGGGCTGGCAGCACTTCTTCCAAAGGTCTTACAAGCTTCGCCATTTCGGCCCGGGGCCTTAGGACGATGTCTTGGTCTTCAAGGTTGACGCAGCATACCAGGACGGTCCCCCTCTGGACAGTGGCCAGGGTGCGGGCCACCAGTATGCCAGAGTGCAGGCGTTCCGAAAAGCATGGCTCCACCTGCATCTCCATGCCCTCCAGAGGCACCGGAGCCCGTATATGTAGGGCCACTACCGTCTGCCCAGGCGGCAGCATGAGTGGAGGAGCTGCCGGCGCGATCACTTTTCCCAGTACCTCACCCTCCTGTCATTCCTGGAGAACTCGCACCCCCCGCACCAACTGCTGGAAGACCTGCCCTTTGGGTGTGCGGGAGCCCAACTGGTTCAGGATCTCTTGTGTGGGGTCATTAAGGAGTATGTTGCCGAATTCCTGCAGTATATTCATATCCAGGGTTACCGGGTGTTTGTTGTTGGTCTCCCCCTGGGTTAGGATCACTCCCCGGCAGCCGAGGGATTTGCTGCACAGCATCATCTGCATCCAAACCACTCCAGCGACAGGAATCGGCAGTTGGTTGGCGGCTACCAGTCTTATCATGGACCCCCACTGGGGTCTCACTGCCTCGGGAAAATGCTGCCGAAAATAAGCTGCAGGCATGGTCATTACTTGTGAGCCCGTGTCTACTAGGCACCGTACAGCACGGCTCTCAACCTCCACTCATACCACCGGGCACCTCGCGACCAGGTCTTTGGGACTTCCACCACTCCATGTCGTGGCTTCTGGCTCTGAGTGGCGTCCCCCCAGCCCGGAGCCCTCTAGTTTAATGGCCGCCGGGGTGGGCATCTCCCACGCTGCGGACACTCTCATGCGAAGTGGCCCAGCTCCCCGCACTCATAACAACGGGATTGCGAGAGTCGGCTGCTCTGGGCAGGCCCCGAGTTCGTCTAGGCCCTGCTCTTTACTTCAGCCAACTCGCCCCTGATGTTCTTCAACTCTTGCTTCATCTCTTCTATCCACTGGGGGTCTCCGATGGCGCTCACGGAGGCCTCCACACTCCGGACCTTCCCCACGGGGACCGTCAGCCCCTGCTCCTGCTATCGAGCGCGAGCATGCCTTCCCACCTCGGAGAAAGCCATATGCAGGTTCACCCGGACTTGCTCTCGTAACGCCTGCTTCGTCAGAGGGTATCGCAGTCCAGTCACTAGCAGGTCGCGTAGGGTAATGTCGATGGGTCCTACACCTACGCCGTCCTTCAGCTCGATGGCGTTGTATAGCTCCTGAAGGACATTCATATACTGGATGATGGTCTCCCCCTCCCCCTGCATGTGACTAAACAACCGGGTCCGCAACTCCCCCACATTCGTCGGATCCCCATGGGTCTCTTCCAGGATCTGAAGGACCCTACCAAAGGTAGTGCGGTGTCCTGGGGGCCTCAACATTGCTGAATCCGTCTAATGCCATGAGCGCTCCCTCGGCTTCCAGGTCAGGGGTCATAGTATCATTATAATGCTCCTGTATAAAAATATCTACACTACGCAGTACCCCTGAATAATTGCCCCTCACTGTGCTCCCTGCTCAAAATAAGACCAACCACACTGTCCCTCTTATGGTACATGGCCTCCACACTGCCCTTTCCTTTCCATAGAGCCCTCATACTGTGTCTACCTATATTTCCCAGTCTCTATGCTGTACCTCCTCCTCACACTCCCCCATCTGCATACTGTCCCCTCAATACAATACTGTGCCCTCACACTATCCCCCCATGCTGCTCCCTCTCTATGCTGCCCCCCACACTACTCAGTCTCTATATTGCCAACTGCACACTTCTCTTCCCCCATACTATCCCTCACACATTCCTCCCCCTTGCTGTCCCCTCACATTCACCCCCTCACATATTTCTCCCAACTACCTGTCACCTCCATATATATTTCTGAACTAATCTCCCTATATCTTCCCTCACGTAATCTTCGGTCCTCCCAAGACCTCCTTCTCTCCTAAACACTTATTCGCTCCTCACCTAATCGCTTCCAAGACTTCTCCCGAATATCCCCCATCCTCTGGAATTCTGTGCCCCAACATGTTCGACTATCAACCACATTCGGATCCTTCAGACAGAACATGAAAACCCACCTCTTCAAGAAAGCTTACAGCCTGCAATGACCCCGCTGCCTCCTCCCCACTACCAGAGCTTCCGCATCATCATCACTAGAGCTGCTGCAACCCCCAACCTACTGTCTCCATCATGTACAGCACCATGGAATCAATGGTGGTACATAAATAAATAATAATAACTACTGGCCCCACACATATTATCTCTCCACCCTCCTCTTACTGTCTTCTCCCATATTCCCACCTTCACCTCACATTTTCTCCCAACCCTCCCATAATGTCTCCTCACACATTCTCCTTCTCCAAATATTGTCTCCTCAAACATCTCCCATCTCCCTCTTCATACTGTCTCCTCCCACATTCCCCTTCCTCTTCATACTGTCTCCTCACACATTCCAACCCCTCCCCATTCTGTTTCCTCATACATTTCATCCCTCCTTCACCATACTGTCTCATCTCCCACTTCATCCTCCCTATACTGCCTCCTCACAAATTTCCCCTCACTTCCTTATACTGTCTCATAACACATTTCCACTTCCCTTCCCATACTCTCTCCTTACATATTTCTCCCTCCCCATACTGCCTACTCAAACTCCTGCTCTCCCCCTATGATGTCTACTCACAAGGTTCCCCAAGACATTAATAACTTTGGTGTCTTCAGCTCCATGAGGGAGTTTACCATACTCATGTTATCTGCACAAGAGAGTGACGTCAGCAGCCTGATCAGCTGACTTGATCACTCTACTGACGTTGCCTTGACCCAGAAGAGTCAGCGCTCAGAGTTGCAATTGTACTCACATATTTCAGACGCGAGTACAATTAAATTCAGGGAGCTGGCAATTTACAATTTCTCTGAGCCTGATGTCAGTTTTAAAGCAAGCTCAGAGAGCCGCCAAATCACCCCGCTTGGGGGGCATCAAACTGCATTTTGATTTTGTTACTTTTTATGGTGTGTTCAATATGGGTTAGGTAATTTTATATTTTGGTAGATATGACTTATGGATGCAGTGATACCAAATGTTTGTTTTTTTATCTATATTTTCTTTAGTTTTAATGGGGGCAAAAGGCAGTGATTTCATTTCTTATATACTGCATATTTTTTATCTTAAACTATTTTTTACCCCCCTTTGGGGATGGGAGCTTACGGTCATTTGATCACTTGTACTATATTGTTATTATTATTATTTATTATTATAGCGCCATTTATTCCATGGCGCTTTACATGTGAACAGGGGCAAACATAATAAAAACGAGCATAGAAATCTTAAACAATACAAGTCACGACTGGTACAGGAGGAGAGAGGACCTGGCCCGTGAGGGCTTAGAATCTACCAGGGATGGTTGAGGATTCAGTAGGTGAGGGTAGAGCTGGTTGTGCAGTGGTTGGTCGATTGGTGGTTACTGCAGGTTGTAGGCTTGTCAGAAGAGGTACGTCTTGAAGTTCTTTTTGAAGGTTTTCATGGTAGGCGAGAGTCTGATATGTTGTGGTAGAGAGTTCCAGAGTAGCGGTGATGCGTGGGAGAAATCTTGTATGAAATTATGAGAAGAAGAGATAAGAGGGGAGTAGAGAAGGAGATCTTGTGATTATCGGAGGTTGCGTGCAAGTGTAGGGAAGGTGACCTGACGTACGGACCTGTCTGCAGGAGGAGGGTGGAGGTGTAGTGTGATTTGAGTGGACTGTTGTATTGATAAAGGGGATACAGCTGGAGTTAGTGGAGAATGGGTGTAATGCTGAAGTTTGGCCACAAAATGGGAGTAGAGAGCTGTGAGAACAGGACTGAACATCAGCTTATGGCTTAAGAAACGCACAGTCATGGGGGGTGGGGTTACAGGAACTCTAGAGAGAAATTCCCAGTGAGAGTGGGAATAAAAGGAAGAGAGAGAGTTCCAGAAGGTTCTGTCCGGGGAGAGGAGCTGAAGAGAGGAGAAGACTACAGAGAGAGGTGGACAGAAGGAAGAACTCCGGAAGGGACTGACACTAGAGACAGGGGGGTGGCCCTGACAAGAGAAGCCGCAGACAGAGAGAGCCTGGGGTACCACAAGACGGACGGACTCAGGCAGGCGAAGCGCTGCAGTAGATAGGCCTAGGGCAGCTTCAGTGAAAGAGCCACGAGGGACGTCATTCAGGAGGAAGAAGGTAGTGGAGGTACCCGGGCCTGTGTGCGGAGTTTGTCGAGCAGGTGCTGCGGGTCGTGAGAGTACGACCAATAAAGAGGACCTGTTGGACGCACCTTGGACTCTGTCTCAAGTCTGTTCGCGGCGAAGAAAGGGGTCACCCCCCCGGTCGGCTCACCTACTTACACAGGTAAGTACCAGGAGACGAGGTCAGAGATATATGAATGGGACAGGTTGTGGATGGCTTTGTATGCCATGGTTAGGGTTTTGAACGGGAGTCTTTGAGTAATAGGGAGCCAGTGCAGGGATTGACAGAGTGGAGACACCAGGAATTAGTGGGGGGACAGGCAGATTAGTCGAGCAGCAGAGTTTAGAATAGATTGAAGGGGTGCAAGAGTGTTAGAGGGGAGGCCACAGAGCAGGAGGTGTAGATGATGAAGGCATGGACTAGTGTTTTGCAGATTCTTGGTTGAGGAATGTACGGATACGTGAAATATTTTTGAGTTGAAGTCGCCAGGAAGTAAGTCTTACTTTTTGGCAGTGATATGGACAGTCACTCTGCTAGTCGAGGCATCCAGCCATTGGGGGGCCTTCTCTTTTTCTTTATGGACAAATATATTTAAACCCCCTTAAATCTATTTGTATAACTCCCCTGATGAATCCCCGTTATTGGGGAGGAAACGCGTGGGAAGCAAATACCCCTTCTGAGGACTGGGGGTGACACTATAGGGTCCATTTGGGGCCTGTCCTTGTAAGGGCAGGAGTAATACCTGGGCACGACAGGGAGGAGAGGGAAAACTGCACACCTGTGACACTTTAACCTTCTTTTCCAAACGCTGTCTTGTGCTGCTATATGGACCCAAATACCCGGCAGGGGACCTCTGAAAAATACGCCGGGGCGTCTATGTCCATGAGTAGTGGTGATACCAAACCATTTTTTAAATGAGCACTGATATGCACGAGCACTATTTTGTCTGTTTATGTGTTGTTTCTGTGATGTCTCAGGTTTTAATGAATTATTGAAGGTTGTGTTTTATTTTGAATGGGAATCCTCCAAGCTACTGACCCTTTAGTGAACTCCTGAAAAAAAGGCAAAAAATAATGCATTATCATCATACCATCGAACAAAAAGTGGAATAACATGCAATCAAAAAGACAGATATAAATAAACATGGTACCACTGAAAACATCATCTTGTCCTGCAAAAAACGAGCCACCATACAGTGTCAGCGAAAAAATAAAAAGTTATAGCTCGCAGAATAAAGAGATGCAAAAATAATTATTTTTTAAGCCATCAAAAAATGTCATGTGCCCGAAAATAGTGCCAATAAAAACGTCAACTCGTCCCGCTAAAAATAGGACATCAAATGACTCTGTGGGCCAAAATATGGAAAAATTATAGCTCTCAAAATGTGGTGATGCAAAAACTAGTTTTTGCAATAAAAAGCGTCTTTTAGCGTGTGACAGCTGCCAAACATAAAAACCCGCTATAAACCCCCCTTTATCACCCCCTTAGTTAGGGAAAAATAATAAAATAAAAAAAAATTATTTATTTCCATTTTCCCATTAGGGTTAGGGTTAGGGCTAAAGCTAGGGTTAGGGTTGGGGCTAAAGTTAGGGTTAGGGTTGGGGATAAAGTTAAGGTTGAGGCTAAAGTTAGGGTTATGGTTGGGTCTAAAGTTAGGGTTAGAGTTGGGGCTAAAGTTAGGATTAGGGTTAGGATTAGGGCTAGGGGTGTGTTAGGGTTAGGTTTGTAGCTAGGGTTATGGTAAGGGTTGGAATTAGGGTTAGAGGTGTGTTGGGGTTAGGGTTGGAGTTAGAATTGGGGGGTTTCCACTGTTTAGGCACATCAGGGGCTCTCCAAACGCGACATGGTGTCTGATCTCAATTCCAGCGAAATCTGCATTGAAAAAGTCAAACGGTGCTCCTTCTTTTCCGAGCTCTGCCATGAGTCAAAACAGTGGTTTACCCCAACATATGGGGTATCAGCATAGGCTACTTTCACACATCAG
Source organism: Dendrobates tinctorius (assembly GCF_039654945.1). Taxonomy (NCBI): domain Eukaryota; kingdom Metazoa; phylum Chordata; class Amphibia; order Anura; family Dendrobatidae; genus Dendrobates; species Dendrobates tinctorius. Next base: position 637,473 of record NW_027361874.1, on the reverse strand, counting down.
GTTTTCGGCGTCAGGCGCGATCCGGCGTCGTGCCGGAGCGCCGGATCCGGCAAATATTTCGTAAAACCGGATGTGACGGATCCGTTTTTCTGCCGGATCCGTCTTGTTCTTGACAGACAAAACCGGATCCATCTCATCCGGTTAATCCGGTTTTTGTTCCGTTTTTCAACGGATTACGCCGGATCCGGTTTTTTGGATATGTTCGGATGAAAATGGAGAATTTTGATTACTTGGTGGAGCGCATTGCACACCTCATAAGAAAAGCAGACACCTATTGCCGCTTCTCTGTTTCACCCGCAGAGCGTCTGATGGTGACTTTAAGGTAAGCCACATTTATTGGATATGCTCGCATCAGAGCACACTTTCACTGCAATCTTGTTGGTGGTAGTTTGTATCTCCAAGTGTTATAGCTGAGTTTTGGTATGTAATGCTGTGATTTTAAACTGATTGTTTTTTAATTCCCCACAGATTTCTTGCAACTGGAGAATCCCTTTCGTCACTGCATTTCCAGTACAGACTCGGGATTTCCACCATATCTGGAATAGTGAAGTACACATGCCGTGCACTGTGGGACTCCTTAGCTGAAGAGTTTTTACCAGAGCCCACAACAGAGAGGTGGATTGAAATTTCTGAAAAGTTTCAACAGATATGTCAGTTTCCGAACTGCTTGGGCGCTGTGGACGGGAAACATATCCGCATTGTAAAGCCAGCCGGATCGGGATCGGAATATTTCAATTACAAGAAATATTTTTCCATTGTCCTCATGGCCATCGCTGACGCGGAATACAAATTTATTGCTGTTGATATTGGGGCCTATGGCCGCTCCAATGACTCTCAAGTTTTCAAACTGTCTGCCATGGGGCGTAAACTGTATGGAAACACCTTCCAGTTCCCACCCCCTAGACCGCTGCCGCAAACATCTGGTCCACCTATGCCATTTGTCTGTGTAGGGGATGAAGCCTTCCAGCTGTCAGAACACCTTTTGAAACCGTACGGTAGCAGAGGATTGACAAGAACAAAACGCATTTTTAATTACCGCCTCACAAGAGCAAGAAGAATGGTTGAATGTACCTTTGGTATTCTGACAGCCAAATGGCGGGTCCTATTGACTGCGATCAACCTCAAGACAGAAATTGTGGACGAGGTGATCAAAGCTTGCGTGGTACTCCACAATTTTGTTATCTGCAAGGAACCCATTTCCATTGAGGACACCTCTGAAGAAACCACCTTGCAAGATTACCATGACATTAACACTAGAAGTTCTGTGACGGTTTCAGTAATGAGGGACAATTTTGCACTATACTTTATGTCACCTCAAGGCAGAGTACACTGGCAGGATGACAGAGTGTGAAAGATTTGTGCCCTTAACCAAACTTGTGTACCTTCTGTACCAACAGTATATACCTTTGCCAACCAAAGTTGGCTATCTTGTCATGGTCTTACTATTTTTACCTTTAGGCCACAGGTGTGTACCTGGTTGTGTTTTATGCAAAGTATTTCACCTTGTAACAAAAGTTGTGTACATTGTTAGGAAATCACCAACAATAAACACAACTTTTTAGGTGAAATACTTTGCTTCAAACACAACCAGGAACACAACTGTGGCAAAAAGGTAAAATGTACCCACAGTTATATACCTGGTTTTGAATACCTTTTTACCTTTGAAATACCCTGTATTTAACCTTTTTTTTAAACATAGTTCGCCGCAGAAAGAAATGACAGACAACCATTGTGAAACGATAATTGAACTTTTATTTAAAATATTTTTTTTTTGTAAAATGTTTTTAATGTGCAAAAAACTTTTTTAATAAAGGTTTTAAAAACAATAGGCATTTTTATTAAAAAACACATTACAAATCTGTGTAGTGTGGGGTGGAAATACTGCTGGAGGGGCTGCGGGACACTTCGACACTGGGAGTGTGGAGAGAGGACTGGGATCGTGGTGGGGAAGGAACAGTTAGAGGTGAAGGTGTGGAAAAAGCTACAGAATGGGTGGACATGTGGGAGGCAGAAGAGGTGGTGGGCGGTGGAGTGGAGGGTTGGGCAGGGACTGTAGGAGCAGATGATGTTGATGGCAAGTTGTATGGGGAAGGAGTTTGGTAGGGGGAAGGAGTTTGGTACGGGGCAGGTTGCTGGAAGTGGGGAGATGTCTGGTACTGGGGAGGTTGCTGGTACTGGGGAGGTTGCTGGTACTGGGGAGGTGGCTGGTGCTGGGGAGGTGGATGGTATGTAATAGGAGGGGGAGGATGGAAAGTTGCTGGAGGGGGTGCAGGTGGAGGAACTACTGTGGTGGGAGGAGGAGGTTGGGAGGTAACGTGCTGGAGAGCACCGTGGCATGAATGCATTACATGCATCTGCTGGGTAGGAGAGAGCGTTTCCATGCGCTTCACAACAGACCTGAAAAAGGTGTGGTTTGGCGAAGATCTTGCTTCTGAATGCATGGTTTGCAGAAGTGTCTTCACCTCCAGAATGCTGGAGTTGATCTGCTGAAAGCCTGCGGAGATTTGCTCTGACAAGACTTTTAGACAGTTCTGGAAAGATGCATTCAGATGCAAGAACTCTGGCGCATAAGTCTTTTCCTGACCCCTCTGCCGCTGCCGCCCAGTACCCGCAGGTGTACTAGAGGTGGCAGGGGCAGAAGGGTGGGGTAAAGGGAAAGCGATCTCCTCACCAGCAGCTTCATGTAATGTAGGCGGCCACGATGCTCCTGTGCTGGTGGATGGGACAGATGGGTCGAATGTGTGGGAAGGCTGGGAAGGTGCAGATGTACCGGGGCGGTCGAAGTGTCCCTCGGTGCCGGTCTCCTCAGGGATCGCCTCAGAAGGGTCCAATCGTGCAGGCTCCCGAGTGCTGCTCACCGTGCTGTGGAATAAAGAGAAAAAAAAACAATTAAAATAGTGACATGGTATGGCCCTGGCTGAAAAAAAAAAGTTACATAGAAACATTTTTTTTTTCACATGTGCTGTGTAATATTTACCTTCTGGTGACCATTGTTTCCCGGAGGAACGACAGGGCTTGTGCGTACTTGTACTTGCTCCTGCGTCCTCCAGATCTACTCGGGGCCCGCATCTCTTTATTGAACTCCTTCTTGAAACGATCCCTCACAGACCGCCACCGCTTCACAATTCTGTCCCCTGAAACGAGAAAGGAGTGGTTAGTATACAACATCAGTGTTTCCCAAACTCCAGTCCTCATGGTCCCCAGGGGTCATGTTTTCAGGATTTCCATAGTAAATGGAAATCCTGAACACATGATCCATGGGGACCACGAGGACTGGAGTTCGGGAAACACTGGTTTACATCAAGCAACCGGTACTGTATATACTTACGCTCTTTAATCTGGGCCCGAGCATCGAGGTCCTCCCAGCGGTCCACAAGGAGCGAACAGATTTCCTCCCAGAGTCGTCGGGTAACGATCAGGTCAGCATGGCGGCAGTCAGCCATATTCCATAGCGGCTCCCTTTCTCTGACGAGATCGATGAGGTGGTCCACATCAATCCCTCCATCCTCACCGTCAGAGTCGGGAGCACGCTGTGAAGGCTGTTAAAGAAAAAGACAAAAATAACATAATTAGCCTCCACAAAAGAAATGAAATAAAAAGTGCAAAAAACCAAAACACAAATATTTATACTTACACGCTGGTGACCGCCGCGTTGCTGTCGCCGACGACCCTGGGAGGCACTGCGAGGACCTCTTGGCCGAGCACCAGATTGGGAAGACTAGAGAAGAAAACAAAAAATGTTATGTCTTTGGATGTAGGCATTTGTTTGCTGTGTGTGATGCAAAAAACTTACCAATTGTGAGCCCACTCCAGGTGTCTGTCCACCCCTTCCTTCTTCTTCTGGGAGCTCCTCTTCATCTTGTGATTCCTGTTTTGAAATAAAAGGCAATGAATAGACATATATTACAGACATGATGGATTTTGGAAATAAAAACTTACCGACAAACGCTGACGATGCGAGGGAGGACTCCCAAAAGATGATGTGCTGTCTTCCTGCTGGCCAGACTCCATGCCTGTGGGTGGTGTTACTGCTGCTGCCAGTGCTTCCAGTGCTGCCACTGTTGCTGCTGCTGCATCTCTTGGGCGGCTGTTGAATAAAGAGAAACAAAGGGGCAATGAGTATCTTGATATTCCATGGCCCTAGTTTGGAGGAATGGGGGATTTGTTAATTACCGTCTCTCATCTGCTGCTGGACTCCCCTCCCGTTGTTCAGCATGCTGCTCCATTTGGGGTGGTGGTGGTGCTGATGGTGCTGCTGCAGTGGTCTCCTGCCTTCTCCTGCGCCTGGTTGCTGTCTTGGGTGGCATGTTGGGTGTGGCTGAGGGTCCCACTGTCATGCTTTTATATATGTGTCTTGTGGGCAGAGCTACTGAGCATGCTCAGACCAAAAAAAACGGATCCGGCCACCGGATCCGGCGCTCATAGGCTTTCATTGTGTGAAAAAGCTGGACGCGCCGGATCCGGCGCGTCCGGCTTTTTCGCCGGAGACAAAAAACGTTACAGTAGCCGTTTTTTCCAGACGCCGGATTGCGACACATTGCCGGATCCGGCGAAAACCGGATGAAACGCATGGCCATCCGGCGCGATCCGGCGCAAATGCAAGTCAATGGGGGGGAAACCGGATCCGGCATTGCATTTCGCCGGATCCGGTTTTTGTCAAAAGCGTCGGATCGCGCCTGACGGCGAAAACCCGATGTGTGAAAGAGGCCATACTCAGGACAAATTTCATAATATCTCTGGGGGTCCAATTTCTTCTGTTACCCTTTGGAAAAAAAAAATTGGGAGTAAAAATATCATTTTTGTGGATAAAAATATGATTTTTTATTTTTATGGATCCACGTTACAAACTTCTGTGAAACACTTGGGGGTTCAAAGTTCTGACCACACATCTAAATAAGTTCCTTTGGGGGGTCTAGTTTCCAAAATAGTGTCATTTGTGGGGGATTTCCACTGTTTAGGCACATCAGAGGCTTTCCAAACACATCATGGTGTCCAGCCAATTCTGCATTTAAAAAGTCAAGCGGTGCTCCATCCCTTCCGAGCTCTGCCATGCGCCAAACAGTGGTTTACCACCAAATATGGGGTATCAGCGTACTCAGGACAAATTGCACAATAACTTTTGGGATTCTGTTACCCTTGGGAAAATAAAAATTAGGGGTGAAAAGATCATTTTTGTGGAAAAAATGATTTTTTTTTAATTTTACGGCTGTACGTTATAAAATTCTGTGAAGCGCTTGGGGTTCAAAGTTCTCACCTCACATCATGATAAGTTCCTTGGGAGGGTCTAGTTTCCCAAATGGGGTCACTTGTGGTGGTTTCCACTGCTTAGGCACACCAGGGGCTTTTCAAACGCGACATGGCGTCCAATCTCAATTCCAGCCAATTTTGCGTTGAAAAAGTTAAACAGCGCTCCTTCTCTGCCATGCTCCGAAACAGTGGTTTTCCTCCCACATATGGGATATCAGCGTACTCAGGACCAATTGCACAATAACTTTTGGGGTCCAATTTCTCCTGTTACCCTTGGGAAAATAACAAAAAATTGGACCTGTAGTAATTGTTTTGTGAAAAAAAATGTAAATGTTCATTTCTTTTTTAAACATTCAAAAAATTCCTGTGAAGCACCTGAATTGTTAATAAACTTTGTGAATGTGGTTTTGAGCACCTTGAGGCAGGGGTGTAACTACCGGGGTAGCAGCCGAAGCGGTTGCTTTGGGGCCCGGCCCATATAGGGGCCCACCGCCGGGGTCCCCGGCTCCGATCGGCGCTACCCGGTAGCAGGGCCGCACCTATAATGAGGCGATTTGCTCAAGCGGCAGGCAGCAGGGGGCGGCATTATGCGCTCCTCTACCTGCAGCACCTGCAATTTAGCCTCTGCACGCTGGTGCTGCGGTTGTGCAAGAGGCTGTAATTGATGCGGTCACAGGAGGGAAGGTGTCAGGGCCCCCTGATCATGTGACCCATGACTCCTCCCCTCCTGTGACCTCATCACACGTCCAGTGCGCTTCAGTCCTTGATTTATGCAGAACTGCTGTCTGTCATCGTGAGTGAGCTACTTGTGTGTGTGAGCTGTGTGATACATGTGTGTGTGATATGTGTGTGTAAGTTACTTGCGTGAGCTGTGTGAGCTACTTGTGTGTGAGCTGTGATACAGAGTGTGTGTGTGTGTCTGATACATGTGAGCTGGGTGTGTGATACGTGTGAGCTGGGTGTGTGATACGTGTGAGCTGTGTGTGTGTGTGCAATACGTGTGAGCGATACGTGTGAGCTGTGTGTGTGCGCGATACGTGTGAGCTGTGTGAGCATGCGATACGTGTGAGCTGTGTGTGTGATACGTGTGAGCTGTGTGTGTGTGTGATACGTGTGAGCTGGGTGTGTGTGCAATACGTGTGAGCTGTGTGTGTGTGTGTGTGATACGTGTGAGCTGTGTGTGTGCGCGATACGTGTGAGCTGTGTGAGCATGCGATACGTGTGAGCTGTGTGTGTGATACGTGTGAGCTGTGTGTGTGTGTGTGTGATACGTGTGAGCTGGGTGTGTGTGCAATACGTGTGAGCTTTGTGTGTGTGTGTGTGTGTGCGATACGTGTGAGGTTTGAGCTGTGTGTGTGATACGTGTGAGCTGTGTGTGTGTGCGGTACGTGTGAGCTGTGTGTGTGTGTGATACGTGTGAGCTGGGTGTGTGTGCAATACGTGTGAGCTGTGTGTGTGTGTGATACGTGTGAGCTGTGTGTGTGCGCGATACGTGTGAGCTGTGTGAGCATGCGATACGTGTGAGCTGTGTGTGTGATACGTGTGAGCTGTGTGTGTGTGTGTGATACGTGTGAGCTGGGTGTGTGTGCAATACGTGTGAGCTGTGTGTGTGTGTGTGCGATACGTGTGAGGTTTGAGCTGTGTGTGTGATACGTGTGAGCTGTGTGTGTGATACGTGTGAGCTGTGTGTGTGTGTGCGGTACGTGTGAGCTGTGTGTGTGTGCGATATGTGTGAGCTGTGTGTGTGATACGTGTGAGCTGGGTGTGTGTGATATGTGTGATCTGTGTGTGTGTGTGATACGTGTGAGCTGGATGTGTGATACGTGTGAGCTGTATGTGTGTGTGTGTGCTACATGTGAGCTGTGTGTGCGATACGTGTGAGCTGTGTGTGTGTGATACGTGTGAGCTGTGTGTGTGTGTGCATGCGATACGTGTGAGCTGTGTGTGTGTGCATGCGATACGTGTGAGCTGTGTGTGTGTGATACGTGTGAGCTGGGTGTGATACGTGTGAGCTGGGTGTGTGATACGTGTGAGCTGGGTGTGTGATACGTGTGAGCTGGGTGTGTGATACGTGTGAGCTGTGTGTGATATGTGTGAGCTGTGTGTGCAATACATGTGAGCTGTGTGTGTGATACGTGTGAGCTGTGTGTGTGATACGTGTGAGCTGTGTGTGATACATGTGAGCTGTATGTGTGTGTGTGATACGTGTGAGCTGTGTGTGTGCGATATGTGTGAGCTGTGTGTGTGTGTGATACGTGTGAGCTGTGTGATACGTGTGAGCTGTGTGATACGTGTGAGCTGTGTGTGTGTGATACGTGTGAGCTGTGTGTGTGCAATACGTGTGAGCTGTGTGTGTGATACGTGTGAGCTGTGTGTGTGTGCGATACGTGTGAGGTGCGAGCTGTGTGTGTGATACGTGTGAGCTGTGTGTGATACGTGTGAGCTGTGTGTGTGTGATACGTGTGAGCTGTGTGTGTGTGTGTGTGCGATACGTGTGAGCTGTGTGTGAGCTGTGTGTGTGTGTGCGATACGTGTGAGCTGTGTGTGTGATACGTGTGAGCTGTGTGTGTGTGATACGTATGAGCTGGGTGTGTGAAACGTGTGAGCTGTGTGTGATACGTGTGAGCTGGGTGTGTGATACGTGTGAGCTGTGTGTATGCGATACGTGTGAGCTGTGTGTGTGATAAGTGTGAGCTGTGTGTGTGTGCGATACGTGTGAGGTGTAAGCTGTGTGTGATACGTGTGAGCTGTGTGTGATACGTGTGAGCTGTGTGTGATACGTGTGAGCTGTGTGTGATACGTGTGAGCTGTGAGCTGTGGTGTGTGATACATGTGAGCTGTGTGTGATACGTGTGAGCTGTGTGTGTGTGTGCGATATGTGTGAGCTGTGTGTGTGTGTGATACATGTGAGCTGTGTGTGTGTGATACGTATGAGCTGGGTGTGTGATACGTGTGAGCTGTGTGTGATACGTGTGAGCTGGGTGTGTGATACGTGTGAGCTGTGTGTGTGTGTGCGATACGTGTGAGCTGTGTGTGATAAGTGTGAGCTGTGTGTGTGTGCGATACGTGTGAGGTGTGAGCTGTGTGTGATACGTGTGAGCTGTGTGTGATACGTGTGAGCTGTGTGTGATACGTGTGAGCTGTGTGTGTGTGTGATACGTTTGAGTTGTGAGCTGTGGTGTGTGATACGTGTGAGCTGTGTGTGATACGTGTGAGCTGTGTGTGTGCAATACGTGTGAGCTGTGTGTGTGATACGTCTGAGCTGTGTGTGTGTGCGATACGTGTGAGGTGCGAGCTGTGTGTGTGATATGTGTGAGCTGGGTGTGTGATACATGCGAGCTGTGTGTGTGTGATACGTGTGCGCTGCGTGTGTGTGCGATACGTGTGAGCTGTGTGTGTGATAAGTGTGAGCTGTGTGTGTGCGATACGTGTGAGGTGTGCGCTGTGTGTGTGATACGTGTGAACTGTGTGTGATACGTGTGAGCTGTGCATGTGTGTGATACGTGTGAGCTGTAAGCTGTGTGTATGATACGTGTGAGCTGTGTGTGAGTGTGATACGTGTGAGCTGTGTGTGTGCGATACGTGTGAGCTGTGTGTGTGTGTGATACATGTGAGCTGTGTGTGTGTGATACGTATGAGCTGGGTGTGTGATACGTGTGAGCTATGTGTGATACGTGTGAGCTGGGTGTGTGATACGTCCGAGCTGTGTGTGTGATATGTGTAAGCTGTGTGTGTGTGTGTGTGTGTGTGCGATACGTGTGAGCTGTGTGTGTGATAAGTGTGAGCTGTGTGTGTGTGTGAGCTGTGTGTGTGATACGTATGAGCTGGGTGTGTGGTACGTGTGAGCTGTGTGTGATACGTGTGAGCTGGGTGTGTGATACGTGCGAGCTGTGTGTGTGATATGTGTGAGCTGTGTGTGTGTGTGCGATACGTGTGAGCTGTGTGTGATAAGTGTGAGCTGTGTGTGTGCGATACGTGTGAGGTGTGAGCTGTGTGTGTGATACATGTGAGCTGTGTTTGTGATACGTGTGAGCTGTGTGTGATACGTGTGAGCTGTGTGTGATACGTGTGAGCTGTGTGTGTGTGCAATACGTGTGAGCTGTGTGTGTGTGCAATACGTGTGATGTGCAAGCTGTGTGTGTTATGCGTGTGAGCTGGGTGTGTGATACGTGCGAGCTGTGTGTGTGTACGATACGTGTGAGCTGTGTGTTTGTGATAAATGTGAGCTGTGTGTGTGCGATACGTGTGAGGTGTGAGCTGTGTGTGATACGTGTGAGCTGTGTGTGTGATACGTGTGAACTGTGTGTGATACGTGTGAGCTGTGTATGTGTGTGATATGTGTGAGCTGTAAGCTGTGTGTGTGATACGTGTGAGCTGTGTGTGTGTGATACGTGTGAGCTGTGTGTGTGTGTGCGATACATGTGAGCTGTGTGTGATACATGTGAGCTGTGTGTGTGTGTGTGATACGTATGAGCTGGGTGTGTGATACGTGTGAGCTGTGTGTGATACGTGTGAGCTGGGTGTGTGATACGTGCGAGCTGGGTGTGTGATACGTGTGAGCTGTGTGTGTGTGTGTGTGCAATACATGTGAGCTGTGTGTGTGTGATAAGTGTGAACTGTGTGTGTATGCGATACGTGTGAGGTGTGAGCTGTGTGTGTGATATGCGTGAGCTGTGTGTGTGTGATACGTGTGATCTGTGAGCTGTGTGTGCGATACGTGTGAGCTGTGTGTGTGCGATACGTGTGAGCTGTGTGTGATACGTGTGAGCTGTGTGTGTGTGTGATACATGTAAGCTGTGTGTGACACGTGTGATCTGTGTGTGAGCTACTTGTGTGAGCTGTGTGATACGTGTGTGTGTGTGTGAGCTAAAGCAAAAGTTGGCACAACCTGCCAGTGTTCTACGATTTGGGTGAGTACATTCATTGTATGTGGGCTGGTGAATTTTTTTTTTGTGTCAAGGCTGCTTTTTGGTCTCAGCCCGGCCCTGTGTAAGGAGCAGAGCCGTGTGTGTACGAGGTGTACGGAGCGGAGCCGTGTGTGTGCGAGGTGTAAGAAGCAGAGCCGCGTGTGTACGAGGTGTACGGAGCGGAGCTGTGCGTGTGTACGGAGCGGAAACATGCGTGTGTACGAGATGTACGGAGCGCAGCCATGTGTGTGTACGAGGTGTACGGAGCGGAGCCGTGCGTGTGTATGAGGTGCATGGAGCGGAGCCACACGTGTACAGAGCAGAGATGTGTATGGAGCTGAGCAGCGAGTGTGCGAGGTGTAAGGAGCAGAGCTGCACGTGTACGAGGTGTACGGAGCAGAGTCGCACATGTATGAGGTGTATGGAGCCGCGTGTGTGCAAGGTGTACGGAGCGGAACTGCGAGTGTACAAGGTGTATGGAGCAAAGCCACATGTGTGCAAGGTTTACGGAGTGGAACCTTTTGTCTACAAGGTTTACAGAGCGTGGCCACGTGTGTACAAGGTGTACGGAGCAGAGCCGCATGTGTACGAGGTTTACGGAGGGGAGCCATGTGTGTACTGAGTGGAGCCATGTGTGTGCGAGGTGTACAGAGCGTAGCTGTGTGTGTGCGAGGCATAAAAAGCGGAACCGAGTGTTTATGATGTGTGCAGAGCCATACGTGTACAAGGTGTATGGTGGGGAGCATTCATACCTCCCAGCGGGACAGTCCCGATTTTGAGAGAGATTCTGTCCCACTGCCCCGGCTGGGAGCTTACTTTTCCCGCGGACACAGGAGTACACGGCGGACCCCCATGGAGTACTTTAAAATTCGCACGTGACGTTCTACCGGAAGTGATGTGCTAGAAGCTGAGCGGAAATTAGGTAATTTTGGGAGGAGATTGTGACGGAACCATGGAGGCACTTCAGGGAATGTTTCAGATCCATCACCGTGTCCTCCTCCAACAGCGCGGACAGCAGGATGGCCTTGGACGTGGGGTTGCCGGCCATGTAAGCGGATCATGATATGTCCTGCATCGGGAGGCTCAGGTGGGCACTACAGTGGGAGAAGGGCTACTATAGTATCTTTATAGAATCTTTCTCTCTCTGTTTCTGTCATGTCGGACGCTGTTCACACCACTGCGTCCAGCAGGCAGAGGTAGTTCCACCTCCAGCCACTATAGCCTCAGTGGCGCCCGCTTGATCTTCAGGCTCTCGGGGGTTAATCCTGCTGGAGACCAGGTTGGATGGTTAGTCACGCCCACGGTCTTTAAATAGTCATGCTGGCCTATGGGCGTCGCCGATTATAGCTTGTGTTTCATACCAAGTGGTTCCGGTCTGGAGTGGAGGTGTTGCAGAGAGAGAGATACGTATCTGGTGGCGTATGATCCGTTGTTATCCTTTCTCCTTCCCATATTTGTGTTTAGTTGTGCCCTGTTCACATTACTGTATAGTCCTGTGTGTATGCGGCGCAGTGCAGTTTAAGTTCTCCCTGTCTGTCATATTTGTGTGGGGGCTTTGGTGTTGTGACTCCTCACTGGGTGGAGGGTGGAGGGTTAAGTGCAGGGCTGAGCAGGAGATAAGGAAAGGGTGGAGGCTCAGGCATTTGCACCATCAGCAAAAACCCTGGGTTGAGGGTCAGACAGGGTTTCCCCTAGTTATAGGGACATCACAGGGGCCCCGGGAGTTACAGCCTTAGTTGAACTAAGTCCCCCGTGACAGTTTCTTTATCTCTCTAATCTTTCTTTTTTTTCTCTCTCTTGGTTCTTTGTTTCTCTCTCTGTTTCTTTCCTTCTTTCTTCTTTCTTTCTTTCTTTCCCTTCTTTCTTTCTCTCTCGTCTTTCTTTCTTTCTCCTCTTTCTCTCTTTGTTCTTTCTTTCTTTCTCTGTCTCTCTGTTTTTTTTCTCTCTTTTCTTTCTTTCTTTTCCTCAGTACCAGTAGAATAAGAGGGGTAGGAAACTAGGTGGCATTGGTAATATTGAGCCTCTCATACTTTTTACTGGTGTATAATCATATGCCCTGCGCAACCCCATAAAGTGGGCCAGCCCCAGACAACAGAGTACAAACAAATCACCATTACTATCAGTCCAACTGGACAATTATATGCGGAAAGTTAATGATGTCCCTGTGCCAAGCAGTGCGGAGGATCAGAAGACACGGAGACCAGAGCAGCGGGGTTTGGGGAGAAGAATTATATGGGGCCCATTATACTGTATGAAGTAATATATGGGGCCAATTATGCTGTATGAAGTAATATATGGTGCCCATTATACTGTATGAAGTAATATATGGTGCCCATTATACTGTATGAAGTAATATATGGGGCCCATTATACTGTATGAAGTTATATATGGCGCCCATTATACTGTAGGAAGTAATATATGGTGCCCATTATACTGTATGAAGTAATATATGGTGCCCATTATACTGTATGCAGTAATATATGGTGCCCATTATGCTGTATGAAATAATATTTGGGGCCCATTATGCTGTATGAAGTAATATATGGGGCCCATTATACTGTAGGATGTAATATATGGTGCCCATTATACTGTATGGAGTAATATATGGTGCCCATTATACTGTATGAAGTAATATATGGGGCCCATTATACTGTATGCAGTAATATATGGTGCCCATTATACTGTAGGCAGTAATATATGGTGAAAAAAAAGGGAAGAGGAGCCAGCGCCGCTTAAGGATAGAACGCATAGCATAAAGTGCATATGCACATGATATCTAACTGTATTGAAAATGAGATATTTGGCAAAAAAATTGATCAATTCAATTGAGCCACCCCGCCGCGCCAAGGCAATCTCATGTGGGGGGTCCTACTCTACGTTTTTAATAAATACTGTGCCATACGGCCTCCTAAATACATTAAAAGCAAGACCACATTAAGTGCAATCCGTACCTGAGCATATCTTGATCGCTCCCATGAAGCCAGAGAGAGCAAGTGCAGATGAAAACCAACCAGGTCTGAATGTAGACATGTCAGGTTTAGCCTCCACACATAGCCCAACCAGGAAACATAGATGAAGGGCGATGCAGGTTCAAACACAGGTGCACAATTAAATAAAGCTTGGGGCAGGGTGGGGCTGCTGTTGTTGGTTGTTCTTGTTGTTGGTTTGTGGCTCACCACCACTGCTGCCGTGCACGCTTGGCTATGTCCGCTATAAATTTTTCTGTGTTCATTATGATGGATCTAGGCTGCTGTGCACACACACGGCAGCCCCGCCCTGCCCCAAGTTTTATTTAATTGTGCACCTGTGTCCGGGCCAATATCGCCCTTCATCTATGTTTCCTGGTTGGGCAATGTGTGGAGGTCAATCTTGATATGTCTGTGTTCAGACCTGGTTGGCCTTCATCTGCACTTGCTTCATCTGGCTTCATGGGAGCGATCCAGCAATGTTCAGGTACAGATTGCACTTGATGTGGTCATGCTCTTAGGAGGCCGTAATGGCACAGTATTTATTATAAATGTAGAGTAGGACCCCCCACATGAGAATGCCTTGGCGCGGCGGGGTGGCTCAATTGAATTGATCAATTTTTTTGCCAAATATCTCATTTTTGAATACAGCTGGATATTATGTGCATATGCACTTCAATTTATGCGTTCTAACCTTAAGCAGTGCTGGTTTCCCCCCCTATTTTCTAGTAATATATGGTGCCCATTATGCTGTATGAAGTAATATATGTTGCCCATTATGCTGTATGAAGTAATATATGGGGCCCAATATGCTGTATGAAGTAATATATGGGGCCCATTATACTGTATGGAGCATTATATGGGGCCCATTATACTGTACGAAGTAATATATGGGGCCCATTATACTGTATGGAGCATTATATGGGGCCCATTATACTGTACAAAGTAATATATGGGGCCCATTATACTGTATGGAGCATTATATGGGGCCCATTATACTGTACGAAGTAATATATGGGGCCCATTATGCTGTATGGAGCATTATATGGGGCCCATTATACTGTACAAAGTAATATATGGGACACATAATACTGTATGGAGCATTATGTGGGGATAGGGGATGACTTTCTGTTTGTTGTGGATCTGACCGCTGGGAACCCCCATAATCCTGGGAAACATAGCTTTGAAGAGCACCATGTAAATGGAGCTGTGGTCAATCATACACACTGTGGTGCAATTCACATGTGACTCTTCAAATAACTCCTTAAAGAGAGTGATGAGGGGACAGCAAAGTATAGCAAAAATTTACTGATCGGGGTGAGGCGTGTTATAGTTTGTGGGCTGGTGGGATTTGTGTGGCAGGGCTGCATTTTTGTCCAAGTCCGGCCCTGTGCCAGGCCTACCATTGCCATTAATGACCCTTGTTCTGGATACTTCTGTGTTGTTCTTCTATGTGCGGTGATGGCGCTGACATCCTTGTGTTTGGACACCTTTTTTTTTCTGTATATACAATTAATTTGTGCTAATTTATTGTACCCAGGTTACATATAGGAATGTATAGTAATAGCGAATCTAGAAATGACCAGATAGAAGGGTGGATTACCTTACACAGTGCTTGATTAGCAAAAGGGAAGTAGTTCTGGAGAGGAGAGTCTTCAGAAGCGGAATAAATAAAAAGTCCTGTCTAAAGGTGAATAATGGCTCAGCGATAAAAGTTGTTTCTGGTGTTAAGGGTTACAATCTCCAAGCATACCGCTGTCCCGGCCGGTGACTAGCATGCAGCTGGAGATGTAAAGCGGCAAATTGCAGGGGTAACAGGCGCCGCATACAAGAGCAAGCCTGCAAGGTCCAAAAACGCTGAAGGACCTTGCATGACGTCACAGTCACGTGGTGTAACACGTGATAGGCAGAAAGCGCTAAAGAGCGCTGAGGGGGCCAACAGCAATTGAAAATCCTACGCGTTACGGAATTCTCGGTTTCCTTCTTCAGGGTTGGCCCCAGAGAGTGAAAATAACTCTTATATAGCCTACAGAGACATAGCGTTTTATCACACATTAAAAGCAAACAGCTCGATCTCGCTGTTTAAACCATTTGGAATCAGAGTATTTAATTCAAATATCCATTTACTTTCTATCCTGGACATTTGGTGAATAAAATCTCCTTTCCTCCAACTTTTTTTAACTATTTGGATCCCGGTCACTCTAGTGTTTCTTATAGAGACCCCATGGTGTATGAGGTAGTGGTTAGAAAGGGGATGGCCTGAAAATTTCTTGCAGATGTTGCGTAGATGTTCCCCAATCCTAACATTCAATGGACGTATTGTTCGTCCTATATACAATTTACCACAGGGACACGTAATACAATATATCACCCCCTTCGTGTCACATGTGATAAAATCATGGATTGGAATTTCTGTAGATTTATTCATAATTAAGAATTGTTTCTTACTGCCTAATTTTCTACAAGGTGCACATTTACATTTCCTGCAGGGAAAAAAACCTTTTAACTGCTGTTGTGAATGGGAATTATATCCTGACATAGATCTCAAGATAGAGGGGGCTACTAGATTACCCAGATTGTTTGCCCTTCTGAAGACAAACCTCGGGCGTGCTGGCAAAACCGTGCCAATAACCTTATCATTTCTCAATATTTTCCAGTGTCTATTCACAATTTTTTTGAGAATTTGGCTATTGGAATTATACTGGGTAATAATGAGAATCTCCTCCATAATAGAATTTTCCTTGTTTATTTTATGTCTGAGAAGTTGTTCCCTTGGTATACTCCCAATGCACTCCCTGGTTGCTCGCAGGGATTGGGTGTCATACCCTTTTTGGCAAAATTTCTTAATTAGGGTGTCAGCCTCAGTGATATAGTCCTGTGTCCTGGAACAATTTCTATGAGCCTGTATGAATTGGCTCTTAGGGATATTCAGAAGCCAGCTAGGAAGGTGACAACTTTCCAATGAAATGTAGTGTTCGAATCGGTGGGTTTATGAAATAATTGTGTCTGTATGGTATTATCCTCAATGTAGATTCTCAAATCCAAGAAGTTAATTTCTGTGAGGCTGGTAGTTGCCGTAAATTTTAAAAAATAACAATTTTTATTTAATTCATTAATAAAATCTATTAAAAGAGTAGGACCACCAGACCAAATAAACACAACATCGTCTATGAAGCGATAACATAGTACCAGGTACGCGCGCAGCCTGCCCTCAGGGAAGATAGTTTCATGTTCCCACATGCCAACATACAAATTTGGCGGGCCGTCGTGGGCAGAGCCTGCCGAAGAGCGCGAAGAAGTGAAGTGCCGCGCGGGAAGAGGACAGCGCGCGAGAAGTGGGATTTTCTGAGGCCTGCAGCCTGTAAGCCTACTCAAACCGAGGCCTGGCTAACGTTAACTAGGGGGGAGAGAAAATGTCTGAGTACAATGCCAATGTAGCGGCGGACGCTCCCGCTAACCTCCCAGCGCTGCCAGATGCAGGGTCCAGTGCAGCTGCGGCTCCAACAGCGCCACTGAATCCGGCAGCCAGCGCTGCCTCCAGGGAACCGCAAGAATCAGCGCCCACCGCAGCGGTCCCCATAATGCCGCTGTCCATGCCCTATATACCGGGAGCATCCTGGCTACCGCAGTACTCGGGTGAGTTACATACCCTGAGTGAATTCAAAGAGAGACTGTGCAGCTTGTTCGAAGTGTATCCCCTGTCTGAAAGTCAGAAAGTGAACATTCTTGTTGTTCAGCTAACAAGTGCAGCACAGAGAGAAGTAAAAGCCTGGCAGGACACTGATAAAGAGACCGTTAAAAAGATCCTGGCTAAGCTAAGGAGCACCTTTGACACTCGCACTGCCGCTGAAATCAAGATGAGATTCTTTGGGTGAAAACAGAAAGCGCCGGACAATATAAGGGACTATGCTTTCAACCTGCAGGAGGCGCTGCGAGCCGTCAAGCAGATTGACCCTGACAGTGTGAAGGATGGAGACGGACTGCTAAAGGAGCAATTTATTGAAGGACTCCTATCCAGCACCCACAGAGCATAGCTGTGCATCTTAGCCCTACAGAACCCTGATCTAGACTTTGCTGATTTCAAGGACAGGGCTATCCAGGTGCTGCAGGAACCAACTGTCAGCCGTCCAGCGCCCCCTAGGCACCCAGCGATCACCTACCACCAGGAAGCAACATCTTTCCCTTCCATCGCTGTGGAGGCTGATGCACAGACTCTGGATAAAGATCCTACAGAAGAGCTGCGTCTTCAGGTCCAGGAGTTGACCAAAGGTATGGCTGCACTTAATAAAACTGTGCAGTCCCTGCAGGTGTCCTCCAAGGAGAAGATCCAGCTTGCTTCCAGTCCAGAGGATGTCCCATGGCTCCGGAAAAGGAGAACCCTGCCACTCCGAGGGAGGAACAACGATCGCTATGACCAGGACGGACGTCCCATCTGTTGTCATTGCCACAAAGCAGGCCACCTCGCAAGATTCTGTCCTTTAAATGAGTAACCCCTGGGGCAGAGGGCCAACCCCCAGGAGTAGGACCACAAGGCCCAAGGAACTGGCGAGCCAAGTATGTAGGAGGGAGACCGATCCTTCCAGTGGTGATTGACGGCATCCCCATGAACGCTTTGCTGGACACTGGCTCCCAGGTGACCACCATGCCCTATATCCTCTACAAGCGGTATTGGGCTGACTCTGAACTCACCCATGGCACAAGTGATGAACTAACAGTAGTTGCCAGTAATGGTCAGTCTTTGCCACAAGTGGAATGTAAAGAAATTACTGTTAAAGTGGGGAGGGTGGAGTTAAAATCTCAAGGTCTGATAGTTGTGGATATTGATCGACGTGAATGTAATCCCATGATGACTCTTGGTACAAATGTAATTGAAAATTGTCTTTCCGAGGTTATTATCTTGTTTCAACAGGTGGCTGAGACTGCTGGTTCCAGTGAACAATGAGTCCTGCAGAAGGAGATCAAGGCCCTGATGCAAAGACAGCAGGTAAAACTCTCTGGCGGAGAAATTGGCAGTGTCAGAGTGAGTGATGCTTTCCCCATTGCAATACCCCCCAGGTGTGAAATGTTGATTTGGTGTCGGGCAGCCATAGGCCTCAGAGGAAAAGGATTACCAGGCAATGGTAGAACCAGTGTACTCTGATAGCAGGCCCACTGTCCTGACAGCCAGATGGGTAGTTGATGTCCGTAAAGGGAGAGTACCTGTACGCCTTTTGAATTGTGGGGAGGAGGAGGCCACAATACCTCGGTATGCCACAGTTGCTAAGCTGCTCACTCTCAGTAACAATGCAATGCAGGCAGCAGAGCCCTTGGTCTCATTCGACCAGGTGGAGGACAATGGCTCTGTAAAGCAGCTGGAGGAGTGGTGCCAGCAACTGCAGGTGGGGACTGACTCTACACCTTCATACCAGAAAAATGGGGTTTACAGGGTGACCCAGGAATATGAGCGGGTATTCAGTAAACACCCCCTAGATTTTGGGAAGGCAAAAGGGGTTCAACACCATATTCCCACTGGAGATCATCCACCCATAAAAGAAAGGTACCGGCCTATACCCCCAACACAATACCAATGTGCCAAAGGTATGTTGAGAGAGATGAAGGAAGCAGGGGTTATCAGAGACAGTTGTAGCCCCTGGGCAGCTCCAATAGTTTTTGTAAAGAAAAAGGATGGTACCATGAGAATGTGTGTTGATTACAGAAAGATTAACAGCATTACACATAAGGATGCCTACCCATTACCCAGAATTGAGGAGTCATTAGCTGCACTTAAAACTGCTAACTATTTTTCCACCTTAGATCCTAAAGAAACCCAGCAGTTGTGGAAGGAGAGAGGCAGGCTGTTCATTTATGAAGGAAAGCTGTGTCGGAGAAGTATCAATGCCCACACTCACGAGCTGGTCTGGCAGGTGGTAGTCCCAAAGAGAGAGGCATCAATGGTCTTGCAAGCATACCACAATGGAGCTGGACACTTCGGATGGAAGAAGTTGGAAGCATTGCTCCGGGAGAGATTCTACTGGGCTGGTACGAACAAAGCCATTGAAAAGTGGTGCCGAGAGTGTGGACAATGTAATCTACGCAGAAAGGATCAAAACAGCCAGAGAGCTCCTCTACAGCCAATAATATCCAAACAGCCACTGGAGTTGGTCGCCCTAGACCATGTGAAGCTGGTCCCAAGCCGTTCAGGCTACATTTATGCTCTTACCATCATGGACCACTATTCAAGATTCCTGGTAGTTGTGCCTGTCAAAGATCAAACAGCCAGGACCGCAGCCAGAGCCTTTCAACAGCACTTCTGTAGACCACATGGATATCCTGAGCGAGTGCTTACAGATCAAGGTCCAGCTTTTGAGGCAGAAGTGTTCCAGGAATTCTGTAACTTGTACGGTTGCAAGAAGATCAGGACAACACCATACCATCCACAGACCAATGGCATGTGTGAAAAGATGAACCAGGTAGTGATTGACCCACTGAAGACCTTGCCTTTGGAGGAGAGGAATCTGTGGCCAGAAAAGTTGCCAGATCTTGTAGACCTCTACAACCATATTCCTGTGAATTCCACCAACTGCACTCCAGCCTACCTAATGAGAGGGAGGCCTGGTAAACTGCCTATTGATTTGGATATGGGAGTCCTTACCCCTGAAGTGACATCACCAGATGCTGACTGGGATACAGAGAGGCAGCAACAGTATAGAAGAGTACAAGAGTGTGTGGAAAAGTCTAGCTCAGGCAAGACAAAAACAAGAAAGGCACTATAACCAACATACACCTGCAGTCCCCTTGTCACCAGGAGAACAAGTCCTCAAGAGGAAAAGAAGACTGCATAAATTGGATGACCAATGGGAAGCTGAACCCTACACCATTCTACCCTCAAATTTTGACAATAGCAAGGTGTGCCTTATTAGTAAAGATGGAGGAGAAACCTCAACAGCAATATCAAGAGATCATTTGAAATTATGCCCTGACCAGTTAAAAGAAAGACTGGAAGAACAAAATAACATCCAACCCATAGAAGAAGAAAAGGTCAACACTATACTTGAAGAATTCCCTGCCAATTAGACTAAAGTAAATGATGCCATAGTGGTGCCAGTGTTGACATTTCCCCAACTGGTAGTACAAGAAGACGTGACTCATGAGAACTCTGAAAATCGGGAAGTTCAGGTAGCAGATGCCACACCAGCAGTGGAGCCAGAGAACCCTCGCCCTGCCAGTGGTGAATCTGTCATACCCATGGTGAGACTAAGAGTTGGTAGGAGAATACTACCTAGTTTACCTACACCAGAGTTACGCAGGTCTACCCGTACTACACAAGGTATACCGCCCATCAGATATCGTGTATAGATAAGTTTATGTGAATGTTGAAATTGTGTATACAGTGGGGAAAAAAAGTATTTAGTCAGTCAGTCAGCAATAGTGCAAGTTCCACCACTTAAAAAGATGAGAGGCGTCTGTAATTTACATCATAGGTAGACCTCAACTATGGGAGACAAACTGAGAAAAAAAAATCCAGAAAATCACATTGTCTGTTTTTTTTTCATTTTATTTGCATATTATGGTGGAAAATAAGTATTTGGTCAGAAACAAGCAATAAAGATTTCTGGCTCTCACAGACCTGTAACTTCTTCTTTAAGAGTCTCCTCTTTCCTCCACTCATTACCTGTAGTAATGGCACCTGTTTAAACTTGTTATCAGTATAAAAAGACACCTGCACACCCTCAAACAGTCTGACTCCAAACTCCACTATGGTGAAGACCAAAGAGCTGTCAAAGGACACCAGAAACAAAATTGTAGCCCTGCACCAGGCTGGGAAGACTGAATCTGCAATAGCCCTACCAGCTTGGAGTGAAGAAATCAACTGTGGGAGCAATAATTAGAAAATGGAAGACATACAAGACCACTGATAATCTCCCTCGATCTGGTGCTCCACGCAAAATCCCACCCCATAGGGTCAGAATGATCACAAGAACGGTGAGCAAAAATCCCAAAACCACGCGGGGGGACCTAGTGAATGAACTGCAGAGAGCTGGGACCAATGTAACAAGGCCTACCATAAGTAACACACTACGCCACCATGGACTCAGATCCTGCAGTGCCAGACGTGTCCCACTGCTTAAGCCTGTACATGTCCGGGCCCGTCTCAAGTTTGCTAGAGAGCATTTGGATGATCCAGAGGAGTTTTGGGAGAATGTCCTATGGTCTGATGAAACCAAACTGGAACTGTTTGGTAGAAACACAACTTGTCGTGTTTGGAGGAAAAAGAATACTGAGTTGCATCCATCAAACACCATACCTACTGTAAAGCATGGTGGTGGAAACATCATGTTTTGGGGCTGTTTCTCTGCAAAGGGGCCAGGACGACTGATCCGGGTACATGAAAGAATGAATGGGGCCATGTATCGTGAGATTTTGAGTGCAAACCTCCTTCCATCAGCAAGGGCATTGAAGATGAAACGTGGCTGGGTCTTTCAACATGACAATGATCCAAAGCACACCGCCAGGGCAACGAAGGAGTGGCTTCGTAAGAAGCATTTCAAGGTCCTGGAGTGGCCTAGCCAGTCTCCAGATCTCAACCCTATAGAAAACCTTTGGAGGGAGTTGAAAGTCCGTGTTGCCAAGCGAAAAGCCAAAAACATCACTGCTCTAGAGGAGATCTGCATGGAGGAATGGGCCAACATACCAACAACAGTGTGTGGCAACCTTGTGAAGACTTACAGAAAACGTTTGACCTCTGTCATTGCCAACAAAGGATATATCACAAAGTATTGAGATGAAATTTTGTTTCTGACCAAATACTTATTTTCCACCATAATATGCAAATAAAATGGAAAAAAAAACAGACAATGTGATTTTCTGGATTTTTTTTTCTCGGTTTGTCTCCCATAGTTGAGGTCTACCTATGATGTAAATTACAGACGCCTCTCATCTTTTTAAGTGGTGGAACTTGCACTATTGCTGACTGACTGACTAAATACTTTTTTTCCCCACTGTATATGTAACTGTTATCAAGTTTTGTGCCTACAGATAATCTGTAAGGAGCCTTTTTGAAGTTCTTGTTTCATGTTTTGATGGACATTGGACCACAGGACTTGTGTGGTCACTAACCTTGTACATAGTTCACCATTTGCCCAGGAATGGACCATGGACATTGATGCTTGGACTTATCATCATAGGACTATTTTTGGAGCATGTGGTTTTCGTAAATTTTTCATTTTTCTTAAATCTTGTAACCTTCATATTGTTTACATGTTTATATGTTTTTCATGTTTTCTTTTATCAGTCCAGGAGTACTGACTTTCACTTAGGGGGAATGTGGTGCCCCCCAGGAGTATGGTCGCCACAATGGCATTGCCTTCCTCCAGGGAGGGTAATGTCAGGCTTGGAGTCAATGAAGGGTCTCTCTAGCAGTTAATCATGTCATGCAACACAGGTTCCCACTCCAGGCCAGCAGAGGGAGCTCTGAACCAAAATTGGGGGAGGAGTGCACTCTGAGGGCCAGGAAGGGAAATCAGGAGTTAGTGTGAGGAGGGAAACGAGTGTAGACGTGTGGAGAGAAGATGGAGGTTGAGCTCAGGAAAGAGAGCTCCCTCCCAGTGATAGCGCATGATCTGGAGCCTGGTCTCCACGGTTGTATAGATACTGAAGGTCCTGCAACAGAAACCAGAGGAATAGGAAGCTGTAAATGCTCTATTCCCAACTAAGACTCGAAGGCACAACAGCGACGGGTGAGCCAAGAGAGATAGAGGGCTACAGCTGTCTTCCATACGAGGTAGTTCTAAGAGAAGATAAGAAGGAGGAACTTCAGAGTAACACTGTACTGCATGTACCTCAAGCCAGTGCTAGGAAGGAGACTACACAACCCATCTGATAGAGAGATCCCTGAGTTTCTTCCAGGCTAGCCTGCTCCTGTGCCATCTGTAATCAGAACCCTGGACTGCGTTTGCCAAGTAAAGGTAAAGAAACTGCACCCTGTTGTGTCCTTGCCTCCTTCCTGCAACATCCTCAGCACTGCTACATCTCTGTGCCAAACACTGCACCCTCTTCCTAAACATTCCGCTACACTGCCCTGGGACCAACAGCCCTACCTGTGGAGGGCTACAACATCATTGCTGCACTACACCATCTGTCCCAGAGGATCTGTCTGCAGCGTCGGCTTAACACCTCCCTTGCCGAACACCACAGGTGGCATCACGAATCACTTATAAACTTTATTCCCAACTCAACCCCTTACATGGGCGCCCAGGGCCACAGACCGGGTCACTGCTGCTGTGACAATCCCCTCTGAGAGACCGGCCCGGTACCGAGTACCCCACAGCCCTGGGAGGGTGACCCATATGTTACCTGGGTACAATAAATTAGCGCAAGTTAATTGTATATACTGTTATTATCTTATACCCTTTTGGACAAATTGAGTGGTATACTGTCCTATCACTTGCTGCTTTGTACTTTAAGGTTTTGCGCTTAGCGCCTTTGGCTACGTATATTTACCTTTTTTTTCTATTTATCTAAATCAAAATGTCCACTACTGTACTCAGTTTTACAGGATAGATATGAGAATTTACTTTGTGTGTGGGGGGGGGCGTCATTTTGCTGTTCACCTCAGGCAGCAGAGAGGATAGGTTCACCCCTGCCCGGTAGTGCAATTTAATTACCCCAACCACCGGTCCGCGGCCCAGCACCGGGCCGTTGCAGTGCTCTTGCTGGTCCGCGGACACAAGGGGAGCCGGCGGTTGTGTAGCAGCTGATACTCACCCTGCATAGCCGTCCCTGTCGGCGCAGCGGCGTCATCCAGATTCCAGCACTGAGCTGTCAAGTGTACCGCTCATTTAAGGTCATGAATATGGACGCCACTCCTCTCCCATAGGTGTGGCGTCCATATTCATGCACCTTAATGAGCGGTAGCACGTAACCGCTCCGCACAGGAAGAAGCTGAAGCGCCGCGAGATGCAGGGAGGGAAGTTCAGCGACGGGAGGGAAGTTCAGCGACGTGAGGGTAAGTATGATGGGGGAGGATGGGGGAGCCGAGCGGAGCCATATATACAAGGGAGGGAGAGTGGGAGCGGAGCCATATATACAAGGGAGGGAGAGTGGAAGCAGAGCCATATATACAAGGGAGGGAGAGTGGGACCGGAGCCATATATGCAAGGGAGGGAGAGTGGGAGCAGAGCCATATATACAAGGGAGGGAGAGTGGGAGCAGAGCCATATATACAAGGGAGGGAGAGTGGGAGCAGAGCCATATATACAAGGGAGGGAGAGTGGGAGCAGAGCCATTTATACAATACAAGGGAGGGACAGTGGGAGCAGAGCCATATATACAAGGGAGGGAGAGTGGGAGCAGAGCCATATATACAAGGGAGGGAGAGTGGGAGCAGAGCCATATATACAATACAAGGGAGGGACAGTGGGAGCAGAGCCATATATACAAGGGAGAGAGAGTGGAAGCAGAGCCATATATACAAGGGAGGGAGAGTGGAAGCAGAGCCATATATACAAGGGATGGAGGGTGGGTTGCGGAGCCATGCATACAGGATGGGACAGGGGAGCCATGTATACAGGATGGGAGGCTGGGAGCAGAGCCATGTATACAGGATGGGAGAGTAGGAGCAGAGTCATGTATACAGGATGGGAGAGTGGGAGCAGAGCCATGCATACAGGATGGGAGAGTGGGAGCAGAGCCATGTATACAGGATGGGAGAGTGGGAGCAGAGCCATGTATACAGGATGGGAGGATGGGCGCAGAGCCATGTATACAGGATGGGAGGGTGGGAGCGGAGTCATGTATACAAGGATGGGAGGATGGGAGCAGAGACATGTATACAGGATGGGAGAGTGGGAGCAGAGCCATGTATACAGGATGGGAGAATGGGAGCAGAGCCATGTATACAGGATGGGAGCAGAGCCATGTATACAGGATGGGAGGGTGGGAGCGGAGCCATGTATACAAGGATGGGAGGATGGGAGCAGAGCCATGTATACAGGATGGGAGAGTGGGAGCAGAGCCATGTATACAGGATGGGAGGATGGGCGCAGAGCCATGTATACAGGATGGGAGGGTGGGAGCGGAGTCATGTATACAAGGATGGGAGGATGGGAGCAGAGACATGTATACAGGATGGGAGAGTGGGAGCAGTGCCATGCATATAGGATGGGAGAGTGGGAGCAGAGCCATGTATACAGGATGGGAGCAGAGCCATGTATACAGGGGAGGAAGGGTGGGAGCGGAGCCATGTATACAAGGATGGGAGGATGGGAGCAGAGACATGTATTTAGGATGGGAGAGTGGGAGCAGAGCCATGTATACAGGATGGGAGGGTGGGAGCGGAGCCATGTATACAGGATGGGAGCAGAGCCATGTATACAGGATGGGAGAGTGGGAGCAGAGCCATGTATACAAGGATGGGACAGGGGAGCCATGCATACAACAGGGGAAGCCACACAGAGCTGGACAGGATGGGGGGAACCACACATACATTTTCTGATGATTAGAAAATAATCAGTATGTACAGTACTCCAGTACAATTTTTCTTAACTGCTCAATGCTCCATTTCCTTGTAGGTTCCAATCATCATTAGCAGTGACGGTCATCAGTAGAAGTAGCCCAGTGCTCCCACTGAAACAGAGAAACAAACAAGTCAGGTGCTCCCACTCATTCAAAACCTATGGTGAGTTGAGTCACATTATAAATGTTATAATTAAATAAGTATGCACTGCTAAACTACAACTGCGTCCATAGCCCCGCCCCCTTATGACCAAAGCCCCGCCCCTGTCACACATCCATCCCCGCCCTGCCGGGCCATGGAAGAATGGTATTGCTTGAAGTCGGTCCCTGGTGCAAAAAAGGTTGGGGACCACTGGTGTAGGGGATCCGGGACCACTGGTGTAGGGGATCCGGGGCCCCGGCGGAAAAAAATGTACACTATGATTTCGCAGCCTACGCTGCATTTTTGTGCCTGCTGTGCAGAGCGAAGCACATATTGAGCCCGCCTCCCTGCCTGCAGCCAGTCACAGAGTGTATTGCTTCAGACTATTTCAGTCCTGCCCCTTCCATGAGCCCTCGCTGTCTATTAGCTCTCTGCAGAGCTGCCTGCCGCATGGACCTCTGGGAAATGTAGTTCCTGGAGGGGTGTGTCTTTGAGGGGGTGTGTCTTTGAGGGGGCCCCGTTTAAAAGTTTGATATGGGACCCAATCAGTTCTAGTTAGGCCCCTGCCTTGAGGGGTGTAGTTTTTAGAATGGTGTCACTTTTGGGTATTTGCTATCATATAGACTCCTCAAAGTGACTTCAAATGTGATGTGGTCCACCCAAAAAAATGGTGTTGTAAAAATGAGAAATCACTGTTTAATAATTAACCCTTATAACTTCCTAACAAAAAAACTTTTGGTTCCAAAATTGTGCTGATGTAAAGTAAACATGTGGGAAATGTTACTTATTAAGTATTTTGTGTGCCATATCTCTATGATTTAAGGGCATGAAAATTCAAAGTTGAAAAATTGAGAAATTTTCAACATTTTCGCCAAATTTCGTTTTTTTCACAAATAAAAGCAAGTTATATCAAAGAAATTTTTACCACTAACATGAAGTACAATATGTCACGGGAAAAAAAAAGTCAGAATCACCAAGATCCATGGAAGTGTACTAGAGTTATTACCGCATTACCTCACCGCAGCCGGTAAGCTACATTCGAATTGTAAGGCTCAGGCCCATTTCTCCTAAAAAAAAATTTGGGGGAAAGTGTGTCTTATAATCCAAAAAATACGGTACTTTCTCCGTAGCCAAATTACTGAGCAAAGTGGAAATCTCCTGTTATCCCAACCATTGAAGATATTATTGAAAAAATTACAGTCCTCAATGTCTTTGAATTTACCTTCACTTTGAGGAATAATTCTCATAATAATTTATAAGTACTATGTCAGAAATTTATGGAATGCAGTCTTCTTTCCAGACAAACAACACTTTCTATTGCAATTAATCTAGATATGATATTTTAGCCAACGAACTATATTACATGTTGTGTTAATTTCTTTTGTTATTTTGATTACCATGAATATGCATGATTCAGATGACTTATTGTTCCTCCTTTTTCTTCCTTCCCTGATCTACCTCAACTCACCCCCTATTTTTCCTCCACTTTTCCTTTGCCTTTCTTCTAGTCTTACCCTTTAAATGTTATTGTTCTTTTTGTAATTAGTTGGAATTGACATTTTTTGGTATTACTATGTTGTTTTATTTTTGACTGTTCATTTTGCATACTTACCAAAATATGCAATTTTTTCCTGAAATCTTACCAACTTACCATAAGTAAAAAATCCCCCTAATAAAAACTAAGCTCCTTCAGCAGGTACTGGTAAAGAGGCCAAAAAAACAGGCATTTATAGCCAGGTTTAAATTAAACAAAGGAGGGTGGGAGGATCAAGGCACTTGATACAATGACACACATCAGAAATGACCAAGATAAAAACCAGCTGAGATATGACAATTGGTGCAGATCACATTAACCCCATTAGCATCAACAGAAACAAAGGACCTCAAAATATCAGAAAAAAAGGAGAGGGGAGGCAGCCTAGTTCTGGAGATCAAGGCCAGCCAGACTCATCAGTCAAGGACCCCTTCGCTATGTGGTCCACTAGACTGAAGAGACCAAAAACTGAACCGTCTGAGCCTCAAAGATTTTTCTCCCCATAATCAAATAATGGCACAAAGAAAAACACCAAAAGCATGCTTTACCTTTTTGAATGGGGTGGGCCACAGCTTTATTTAAACTTTATTTTTTCAACCAATATCTTAAACACAAACAAGTGAGCATCCGGAACCCGAAACAGTATGCACCAGTGGGTAATAAGACGAGGATTATCACCCTCCAGCAGTCTATGATGAACCACAACCCCATTTTTACACCTAATAAAAGGAGAAACACGACAATTAACAGTTCCACAAGCCCTTTCAACAGCAAAGCAAAAAACAATGCTTTATCATCATACTGCCGAACAAAAAGTGCAATAACGCGCGATCAAAAAGACATATATAAATAAGCATGGTACTGCTGAAAACGTCATCTTGTCCCGCAAAAAACAAGCCACCATACAGCTCCATTAGCAGAAAAATAAAAAAGTTATAGCTCTCAGACTAAAGTGATGCAAAAATAATTATTTTTTATATAAAATTGTTTTCATTGCATAAAAGCGCCAAACATCAAAAAACAACATAAATGAGGTATCGCTGTAATCATACTGACACAAAGAATAAAACCACTTTATCAATTTTACCACAAGCGGAACGGTGTAAACGCACCCCCCAAAAGAAATTCATGAAATACTGTTTTTTGTTCATTCTGCGTCCCAAAAATTGGAATAAAAAGCGATCAAAAAATGTAATGTGCCCAAAAATGGTACCAATAAAAACATCAACTCGTCCCGCAAAAAATAAGACCTCACATAACTAGGTGGGTCAAAATATGGAAAAATTATAGCTCCCAAAATGTGGTGATGCAAAAACTATTTTTACAATAAAAAGCGTCTTTTAACGTATGACAGCTGTCAAACATAAAAACCCGCTAAAAATAGGAAATCAAACCCCCTTTATCACCCCCTTAGTTAGGGAAAAATAATAAAATTAAAAAAAATATATTTATTTCCATTTTCCCATTAGGGTTAGGGCTAGGGCTAGGTTTAGGGTTAGGGCTAAGGTTAGGGTTAGGGCTAGGGTTAGACGTAGGGTTAGGGCTGAGATTAGGGTTAGGGGTGTGTTGGGGTTAGGGTTGGAGTTAGAATTGGGGGGGTTTCCACTGTTTAGGTATATCAGGGGCTCTTCAAACGCAATATGGCGTCTGATCTCAATTCCAGCCAATTCTGCGCTAAAAAAGTCAAACGGTGCTTCTTCCCTTTCAAGCACTGCCATGTACCCAAACAGTGGTTTACGCCACATATGTGGTATCAGCCTACTCAGGACAAATTGCACAGCAACTTTTGGGGTCCAATTTCTCCTTGTACTCTTGGGAAAATAAAAAATTGGGGGCAAAAATATCATTTTTTGGGGAAAAAATATGATTTTTTTATTTTTATGGCTCTACGTTATAAACTTCTGTGAAGCACTTGGGAGTTCAAAGTGCTCACCACACATCTAAATAATTTCCTTGGGGGGTCTAGTTTTCAAAATGGGGTCACTTGTAGGGGGTTTCAACAGTTTAGGCACATCAGGGGCTCTCCAAATGCGACATGACACCCGCAGACCATTCCATCAAAGTCTGCATTCCAAAACGTCACTACTTCCCTTCCAAGCCCTGACATGTGCCCATACAGTTGTTTTCTCCCACATATGGGATATCAGCGTAGTCAGGACAAATTGGACAACAATTTTGGGGTCCAATTTCTCCTGTTACCCTTGGATAAATAAAAAAATTGGGACTAAAAGATCATGTATGTGGAAAAAATATGATTTTTTTATTTTCATGCTTTGGCGTTATACACTTTGTGAAGCCCTTGGGGGTTCAAAGTTCTCATCACATATCTAGATAAGTTCCTTGGGGGGGTCTAGTTTCCAAAATGGTGTCATTTGTGGGGGGTTTTCACTGTTTATGCACATCAGGGGCTTTCCAAATGCGACATGGCGTCCGATCTCAATTCCATCTAAAAAAGTCAAATGGCTCTGCTTCCCTTTCAAGCTCTGCCATGCACCCAAATAGTTGTTTTCCCCCACAATATGGGATTATCAATGTACTCAGGACAAATTGCACAATAACTTTTGGGGTCCTGTTACCCTTGGGATAATAAAAAATGGGGGTGAAAAGATCATTTTGGTGGAAAAAAATATGATTTTTTACTTGTACGGCTGTACGTTATAAACTTTTGTGAAGCCCTTGGGGGTTCAAAGTTCTCACCACACATCTAGATAAGTTCCTTGGGGGGTCTAGTTTCCAAAATGGGGTCACTTGTGGGGGTTTCCACTGTTTAGGCACATCAGGGGCTCTCCAAACGTGACATGGCGTCCGATCTGAATTCCAGACAATTTTGCGTTGAAAAAGTCAAACGGCGCTCCTTCCCTTCTGAGCTCTGCCATGTGCCGAAACAGTGGCTCCCCCCTACATATCAGGTATCAGCGTACTCAGAACAAATTGCACAATAACCTTTGCAGTCCAGTTTCTCCTGATACCCTTGGTAAAATAAAAAAAATTGGACCTGAAGCAATTTTTTTGTGAAAAAATGTTAAATATTCATTTTTTTTTTCAAAAAATTCCTGTGACGCACCTGAAAAGTTAATAAACTTATTGAATGTGGTTTTGAGCACGTTGAGGGGTGCAGTTTTTAGAATAGTGTCACTTTGGGGTATTTTCTATCATATAGACCCCCTCAAAGTGACTTCAAATGTGATGTGGTCCCTAAAAAAATGGTGTTGTAAAAATGAGAAATCGCTGATCAACTTTTAACCATTATAACTTCCTAAAAAAAAAAATTTGGGTTCCAAAATTGTGCTGATGTAAAGTAAACATGTGGGAAATGTTACTTATTAAGTTTTTTTGTGTGCCATATCTCTGTGATTTAAGGGCATAAAAATTCAAAGTTGGAAAATTGCAAAATTTTCAAAATTTTCGCCAAATTTCTGTTTTTTCACAAATAAACGCAAGTTATATGAATGAAATTTTAAAACTAACATGAATTACAATATGTCAAGAGAAAACAGTGCCAGAATCACCAGGATCCATGGAAGCGTTCCAGAGTTATTACCTCATAAAGGGACAGTGGTCAGAATTGTAAAAATTGGCCCGGTCATGAACGTGCAAACCATGGGCGTATCCACTGTGGGGCAGGGAGGGGCAGCTGCCTCCCCCTAGACGCATGGGCGCACAATGAAGGAACACCTTTTGGCTGTGGTAGTGGAGAGCGAGTTTACTTTTCCCGCCACCACGCCCCCCCATGCACCCCATTCCTCGCCCTCCCAGAGTGACACACCGCAGTCCCTCACTGCTAATAAATCCCAGAAATGATGGTCACTGGGCTGCTCTGTGTGCACAGGACCTGTGATGAGGTCACAGGAGGGGAGGAGTCAGGAGTCACATGATCAGGGGCCTCGTGTGTGTGTGTGTGCAGGACTCTGCTGTGCCGGTTGTCATGGTGCTGGATGAGGGAAGTTTGTGAGGGGTCAGGAGAGGTTTACAGTGTGGATGTAGCAGAGTCGCGTGTGTATGAGGTGTATGGAGCAGAGCCGTGTGTGTGCAAGGTGTGCAGAGCTGTGTGTGTACGAGATGTACGGAGCGGAGATGTGTGTGTACAAGGTGTACGAAGCGCAGCCGTGTATGTACGAGGTGTACAGAGCGGAGCCTCGTGTGTACAAGGTGTACAGAGCGGAGGCACATGTGTACGAGGTGTACGGAGCGGAGCCGCATGTGTACGAGGTGTACGGAGCAGAGCTGCATGTGTGCGAGGTGTACGGAGCGGAGCCGCATTTGTACGAGGTGTACGGAGCGGAGCCGCATGTATACGAGGTGTACGGAGCGGAGCCCCGAATATACGAGGTGTATGGAGCGAAGTCGCATGTGTACGAGGTGTACAGAGAGGAGCCGCGTGTGTACGAGGTGTATGGAGCGGAAGCGTGGGTGTGCAGAGCGGAGACATGTGTGTACGAGGTGTACCGAACGGATCCGTGTGTGTACGAAGTGTACAAAGCCGTGTGTGTACGGAGCTGAGCTGTGTGTGTACAAGGTGTACGAAGCGGAGCCGCGTGTGTATGGAGCGGACCCACGTGTGTACGAGGCGTACGGAGCAGAGCTGCGTTTGTACAAGGTGTACGGAGTGGAGCCGCATGAGTACAAGGTAAACGGAGCGGAGCCATGTGTGAGTACGCGGTGTACGGAGCATGGGCGCGTGTGAATGAGGTGTATGGAGTAGAGCCGCATTTGTATAAGGTTCACGGAGTGGAGCCATGTGTGTGAACAATGTGTGCAGAGCGGAGCTGCGTGTGAACGAGGTTGTATGGAGCAGAGCCACATGTGTACAAGGTTTACGAGTGGAGCCATGTGTGTGTCCGAGGTGTACGGAGCATGGCCGCGTGTGAACGAGGTGTATGTAGCAGAGCCGCATTTGTACGAGGTTTACGGAGTGGAGCCATGTGTGTACCGAGTGGAGCCGTGTGTGTGCGAGGTGTACGGAGCGGAGTCATGTGTGTGAGAGGCATTCAAAGCGGAGCGTGTGTATGAGGTGTGCTGAGCCGTGCGTGTACAAGGTGTATGGTGGGGAGCATTCATACCTCCCAACCGGCCCAGATACAGTCCCAATTTTGAGATTTTGCCCAGTTGTCCTGGTCGGAAGCTTAATTTTCCTGCAGATGCAGTAGTACACGGCGGAGCCCCGAGGAGCACTTTAAAACTCGTATGGGACATTCCACCAGAAGTGACGTGCTGGAAGCTGACCAGAAATTAGTTAATTTTGGGAAGAGATTGTGACAGAACCATAGAGGCACTTCAGGTAATGCTTCAGATCCATCACCTGGTCATCCTCCAACAGCATTAACAGCGGGATCGCCTTGGAACCGGGGATGCCGGCCATGTGAGTGGATCATGATATGTCCTGCATTGGGAGGCTCAGGTGGGCATTACAATGTGAGCCGGGCTGCTATAGTTGGGTCGCCCCTCACACCCAGGGCAGCGGGGTACTCGGTACCGGGCCGGCGTCAGGGGGAATGTGTGTCACAGCAGCGGTGACCCGGTCCGTGGCCCTGGGCGCACAATATCAATGGCGGTGATGATAATGGTGTAATAGTTTATTTTTGATAGTTCGTGACGCCACCCGTGGTGTTTGGCAAGTAAGATGTTGAGCCAACGCTGCATGCAGATCCACTGGGACTGATGGTGTGGTGCAGCAAAGATGGTGTAGCTCCCCACAGGTGGAGCTGTAGTCCCAGGGCAGTGTAGGTGCAATGGACGAGGAGAGGCGCAGAATGGTATAGAGGATGGTACCCAGATGTGGCGGTGCTGGAATAACTGGAGGACAACAGAGTATGCGGTTCCAAAGCTTTACTCACTGTTTGCAGTTCACACAACTGCCTGCCTCCGCACTGTGTTCTTCGGGTCAGGGCCCCAGCCAACCTCCAGGCAGGATAGGATTCTCCCCTCCACACTCCACCAATATGTACCTTACTGAACGACTCCTCCTCCAATGCGCCTTTAGGTGCGAAGCACTCCAGTACTTAGTTACCCTGGAATGCCTCTCTCCAGGTGTTCCTAGTCTCTACTTGTATGACAGACAGCTGTAGCCTGCTTCGGGGACTCCTCTCTGCGTCCCGGCTCTCTATTCAGTTGCTGTTGTGTCCCAAGTCTATGATGGGAGTAAGGCGTTAGTGGCTCACTACTCCTCCGTTGTCTGTTGCCGGACATAAAGATCCAATCAACCTCGGAGACTGGGCCCTGGCATTTGCGCTCTGGACTGGAAGGGTTCTCTCTCTTTCTCAACCTGCTTCCCACCGTCCTTCTATTCTCCTTCATTCCGATCTGTTCTATCTCTCTTATGGAATCTGTAGTCTCCAGTCTACATCTCTTTCTTTCTGTTCCTTTCCCGTGCCAGCTGGCTCAGGTCACTGAGGCAGCTGCAGCACTCCTTCCTCCATCCCTCTTCCAGGGATCCTCACTCCTGTCTGAGTGACTTCCTTCCTCACTGACCTTCTGTCAGACTGATCTGACTGCTGTGAAATCCTACACCTTCCCTCTCTGTTATAGCTAACTCCACCCGCCTCCCCAGCACCTCTCGTGTTACGAAGCCAGGGACCACAAAAGGCAACCCATGACCTTTACAGCATAAAGCATGGATGGGTCCCTGCTGAACTATCCTGTGTGTGGGGTGCAGGTGTTGGAATGCGAAAGGGAGTTCCCAGCCTACCTGGATGGTGGGGTACCACACCTTAGGAGAAGATGCAGTACCTCTGTGGCGACTGAAGCCTCAGGGGCACCACATAGTATCTTTATAGAATCTTTCTTTCTCTCTCTGTTTCTTTCTCTCTCTCTGTTCTTTCTTTCCCTCTCTAATCTTTCTTTCTTTCTCTCTCTGTTCTTTCTTTCTCTGTTCTTTCTTTCTTTCTCTGTTCTTTCTTCCTCTCTTTCCCCTCTTTCTCTGCTCTTTCTTTCTCTTTCTGTTCTTTCTTTTTCTTTCTGTTCTTTCTTTCCCCTCTTTCTCTCTGTTCTTTCTTTCCCTCTCTAATCTTTCTTTCTTTCTCTCTCTGTTCTTTCTTGCTCTGTTCTTTCTTTCTCTGTTCTTTCTTCCTTTCTTTCCCCTCTTTCTTTCTCTGTTCTTTCTTTCTCTCTCTCTGTTCTTTCTTTCCTTCTTTCTTTCTCTCTCTGTTCTATCTCTCTCTGTTCTTTCTTTCCCCTCTTTCTTTCTTTCTTTCATTCTTTCCCCTCTTTCTTTCACTCTCTCTGTTCGTTCTTCTTTCTCTCTCTTCTTTCTTTCTGTCTCTCCCTGTTCTTTCTTTCTTTCTACCCCCACCTTCTTTCTATCTCTGTTCTTTTTTCTGTTCCCTCTTTCTTTCTCACTGTTCTTTCTTTCTCTCTCCGTTCTTTCTTTCTCGCTCTCTGTTCTTTCTTCCTTTCGTCCCCTCTTTCTTTCTCTCTCTGTTTTTTCTTTCTTTCTCTCTATGTTCTTTCTTTCCTCTTTCTTTCTCTCTCTGTTCTTTCTTTCCTTTCTTGCTCTTTCTTTCTTTTTCTTTCTTTCTTTCTTTCTTTCTTTCTTTCTCTCTGTTCTTTTTTCTTTCCCCTCTTTCTTTCTCTCTTTCCCCTCTTTCTTTCTCTCTCTGTTCTTTCTTTCCTTTCTTTCTTTCTCTAATCATTTTTGCTCTGTCTTCCTTTTGTCAATACTTTGTGCTCTGTATGACCATCTTTGTTGGTCTATTTCTCCTTTCGCTTTTGTTTCTACTGTTCCACAGTGGCACATTCGTGCCTTATGACTGTATTGTTCTTTAAAAAAAATAAAGATAAATAAAAAAAAACACAGTAAGACTATGTGCCCACGTATACAGAAAAAAAACGCACTTCCCAGGAAAAACATGCGAGTTTTTTTGCGTATTTTTCCGCAATTTTTGCACTTTTTTTGCGCTTTTCCCGCGATTTTCACATGCGAAATTCAAGCAATTTCCAAGCGATTTGAAGCATCGCTTGGAATGTGATTGACAGGTTGGTCACCCTCGTCAAACATAGTGTTTGACTAGTGTGACCAACTTTTTACTATTGAGGCTGCCTATGCGGCATCAATAGTAAAAGATAGAATGCTAAAAATAGTTTAAAAAAATTAAAATTCGGGTTATGTTCACCTTCCGGCGTCCCGCACAGCCTTCCCGGGCCTCAGCGATGCTTCCGTTCCCAGTAATGCCTTGCGAGACCTTTGATGACGTAAAGTCCCACGATACTGTAGCGGCCTCGCGAGATCGTACGTCATCACAGGTCCTTGCCGCAAGGCATTACTGGGAACTGGAGCATCGCTGAGGTCCAGGAAGACTGCGCTGGACCCTGGAAGGTGAATGTAACCCGATTTTTTATTTTTTATTCTATTTTTTACAGGGATATGGTACCCAGGCCCTGGAGGACAGTCTCCTCTCATCCACACCGTAGGTACCATCCACACATGAGCCACTCACTTTGTGCATGGTGGGCATAGCCACATGTGGGAAGTAAGCGGATCTCATGCATTCCTATGGGTGCGGAATCGCGGCAATTCTTTTCAGAATTGTGGCGATTCCGCAAAAAGAATGAGCATGCTGCGTTTTTTTCTGCCGCGGAAAAAATCGCAGCATTAGCACAGCATGTGCGGAATGCCATAGGAATGCATGGGGTGCGTTCTGTATGTGTTTTGTAAGCATTTTTGCAGCGTTTTCGCGGCGAAAATTGCTACAAAAACGCTTAAAAATCGCAACGTGTGCACACAGCCTAAGTGTAAGACCTGATTCAGGCATCAGTTTTTCTCGTATGAGTGCTATCTGTGCTTTTCACAGATAGCATTTGTAGCATTGGTAGCCTATGAGGTTGTTCACATGTCTGAATTTTTTCTTAGACTCAGAGGTACATGAAAAATTACGGAGACATGTTTGAAATCAATCTGAGTGTCAGATCAAAATCAGCAATTCAAGTCTATGGGTTCATGAAAAAATTGGACAGCACTCGGATGCTAATTGTCTGTTGTCCGTTTCTCACTGACTGATAGGAGAAGGTAGGGACATTTTTGTTTCTCATCAGTGAAAAAAATTGATGAAATTCTGATGAAAATCACTAATGAAACTCGGTCTGTTTTTTTAGTATATGAAAAAACTAGTGTCTGAATGAGACTTAATGCATTAAAGGGAACCTGCCACTTTGGCTGATAAGCCACCACCATTCAGGGGTTCTCTACAGTATTCTATAATGCTGTATATAAACCTTCAATCTGCCCTGCAAGAGAAGAAAAATATGTTTTATTATACCCACCCCAGAGACGGTCCAGTCCAATGGGTGTCGCAGGTCCTGGTCCGGCTCCTCCTATCTTCTTATGCTGCTCCTGCGCAGGCGTACTTATCTGCCCTGTTGAGGGCAGAGCAAAGTACTCGAGTGTGCAGGTACCGGGAAAGGTCAGTGAGGCCCAACGCCTGCGCACTGCAGTACTTTGCTCTGCCCTCAACAGGGCAGAGAAGTATGCCTGCGCTGGGGACATGAAGTAAGCAGGAGGGCAGCATCACAAGTACATGGGAGGTGCTGGACCCAGACCTGTGACACCCTTTGGACCGGACTGCCCCCCCGGGGTGAGTATAATAAAACTTATTTTTCTTCTCTTGCAGGTCGGATTGGGGGCTTATCTACAGCATTATAGAATGCTTGAAGAAGAAAAAAACAAAAATGTGTCCAATAATTCAATATATGAAAATATTTATTAGAGATATACAACACAATGGGGTGGGGGAACAAATACCAGAAAGATGAATGTGGGCACAACACAAGGGATGACAATAATATATATCATATATCAAAGCGGTAATGATAATTGATATTTCAAATATTTATAAATTGTTATAATACACAATGGTCAAGTTATCATATATATACACAGCGAGATCAAATAAATAGAAAGTAAAAAAGGTGACAGTATGCAAATGTAAGTTATAAGCATAGGAGGTAGACTATAGAAAGTAAAGTGCATGTGCATCCAAGTCCAGAGGAGGCAGGAACAATACGATAATCAAGGAATCAAATAATTGATGAAAATAGTCAAATACTTATATATGCTCCTGACTTTAATAAGTCAAACAATGCCTCCAAATATTTACCTTATGCACACTTGGAATGTCCCTAAGATGCACCCTGCTCCGACACGCATTTCGGCATCTCCCTTCATCATGCACCACCCTGTGCCAGCAGTGGAGCTTCAAAGACGAGCAGAGCCTGGAGCAGTGTAGGGAATGAGGAGGAGAGGTAAGTTGTGTATGTGTGGGTATGTGTGTGTGTACGTGTGTGTGCTGCATTATATTGTGAGTGGAGGTGTTGCATTATACTGTGAGGGGGGGCTGCATTATACTATGTGTGTGGGGGCTGCATTATACTGTGAGTGGTGGGGCTGCATTATGCCATGAATGGGGGGCTGAATTATACTATGTGTGTGGGGGGGCTGCATTATACTGTGAGTGGGGGGCTGCATTATACTGTGAGAGGGGCAGCTTCATTATACTGTGAGTGGGGGCTGCATTATATGGTGAGTGGAGGGGGCTGCATTATATTGTGAGTGGGGGGCTGCATTATACTGTGAATGGGGGGCTGCATTATACTATGTGTATGGCAGCTGCATTGTACTGTGTGTGTGGGGCTGCATTATATTGTGTGGAGGGCTGCGTTATATTGTGAGTAGAGGGATTGCATTATATTGTGTGTGAGGGGGATGCACCATACTGTGTGTGGGGGCTGCACTATACTGTGTGAGGGCTGCCTTATACTGTGTGTGTGGGGCTGTATTATACTGTGAGTGGGGGGCTGCATTATAGTGTGAATGGGGGGGCTGCAATATATTGTGAGTGGAGGGGGCTGTATTATATTGTGAGTGGACAGGGCTGAATTATACTGTGTATGGAGGCTGCATTTTACTATGTAGGGGGTTGCATTATACAGTGTGGGAGGCTGCACTATACTGTGTGTGGGGGCTGCATTATACCATGTGGGGGGCTGCATTATGCTGTGTGGGGGGCTGCATTATACTATGAATGCGGGGGGCAGCATTATACTGTGAGTGTGTGTGTCTGCATTATAGTGTGTGTGTAGGTATGCTGCATTATACTCTGAGGGGGACTGCAGTATATTCTGCGGGGGTTGGATATGTGAGGCAATTATACTGTATGGAGCACTTTTTGCCACCACTATACTGTATGAAGCACAATGTGGGGCCCATTATACTGTATGAAGCACTTTATAGATAAATACAGGAGGGGGAGTATTTAGTGAGCCACCAATTGTGCAAGTTCTCTGATGGAAGGAGGTTTGCACTCAAAATCTCACCATAAATGGTCCCATGCATTCTTCCATGTACACGGATCAGTTGTCCTGGTCCCTTTGCAGAGAAACAGCCCCAAAGCATGATGTTGCCACCCCCATGCTTCACAGTAGGTGTTCTTTGGATGCAACTCAGCATTCTGTCTCCTCCAAATACGACGAGTTTTGTTTCTACGAAACAGTTCTACGTTGGTTTCATCAAACCATATGATATTCTTCCAATACTCTTCTGGATAATCCAAATGCTCTCTAGCAAACTTCAGATGTGCCCAGACATGTACTGGCTTAGCAGGGGAGATGTCTGGCACTGCTGGATCTGAGTCCTTGATGGCATAGTGTATTACTGATGGTAGCCTTTGTTGCGGTGGACCCAGCTCTATGCAGGTCATTCAATAGGTCCCCCCATGTGGTTCTGGGATTTTTGCTCACCGTTCTTGTAACCATTTTGACCCCACAGAGTGAGATCTTGCGTGGAGCCCCAGATCGAGGGAGATTATCAGTAGTCTTGTATGTCTTCTATTTTCTTATTATTTCTTATTTCATCACACCAAGCTGCTTGCCTATTGCAGATTCAGTCTTCCCAGCCTGGTGCAGGGCTATAATTTTGTTTCTGGTTTCCTTCGACAGCTCTTTAGTCTTCACCATAGTGGAGATTGGAGTGTGACTGTTTGAGATTGTGAATAATAAAGAAAACTTGGCACTCAACTTCTAAAATATTTTTTGGGATTTTTTAATACAGCCAGAAAATAATAGACGTTTCGGCCTCACTGGCCTTCATCAGTAACAGACTGCAGTATAGTAGTTAATCGCATTTAGTGCGATAATAGAAGTGACACCATAGTCACTTTAAATGTGCCTGGTCATGCACTAGGCGCTGGGCATAGAGCCTGAATCAAATAGTACCTGGGTAGGTGGGGGTGCCATGCAGACATCAGCGACCCAGAATCCACTGTTGGTCAGCTGCCCAGCGCCTAGTGCATGACCAGGCACATTTAAAGTGACTATGGTGTCACTTCTATTATCGCACTAAATGCGATTAACTACTATACTGCAGTCTGTTACTGATGAAGACCAGTGAGGCCGAAACGTCTATTATTTTCTGGCTGCATTAAAAAATCCCAAAAAATATTCTAGAAGTTGAGTGCCAAGTTTTCTTTATTATTCATGTATGGTGTGGGGCCCTACTTGAGCACCTTCTGAAGTTGTGCATATGCTGTTTTTCCTTTGTTTGAGATTGTGGACAGGAGTCTTTTATACTGATAACAAGTTCAAACAGGTGCCATTACTACAGGTAGTGGAGGACAGATGAGCCTCTTAAAGAAGAAGTTACAGGTCTGTGAGAGCCAGAGATCTTGCATTTTTTTAGGTGACCAAATACTTATTTTCCACCATAATTTGCAAAATAAATCTTGCCAATTCAGACAAGGTGATTTTCTGGATTTGTTTTCTCATTTTGACTCTCATAGTTGTGGTCTACCTGTGATGTCAATTTAAGTGGGAGAACTTTCACAATTGGTGGTTGACTAAATACTTTTTTCCCCACTGTAGCTACTCTATTGCATCATCCCATATGGCGCCTAGGACATATCATGTGGTCCCTGCCAGGAATTCATGTATGCATAAATGACCCAATCTACAGATAAATATCAGTGTAATTGATGTACCTGAACAGGTTGATGGAGCAGTGCACTGAAGTCCCCAGGTGGACACCCACCCCAACATGGAGTATTCGTCAAGGGGTGGGTGCAGTAGCGTAGCTACCGGGGGGGCAGAGGGGGCGGTGGCCCCGGGACCCGCGCTCTCAGGGGGCCCACCCGGCGCTACGCTACAGATGCATTTTGCAGCAGAGCAGGGATAATCTCCCAGTGCCAGCAGTGGGCCCCCCGCCCGTCATCGCAGGGTCAGCAGTGTCGGCTACATGCCGACACAGCTGACCGCATTGATGACAGAAGGAGTGAGCGCTCCTTCTCTCATCATCCCCCTGTCAGCGTCTGACGTCACCGACGCCGACACTGACAGGGGGCGCGATGACATCAGTACCCGGCGCCTGCAGTTGGAGATGAGCGGGATCAGCGCAGGAACCAGGAGGAAGAGGTGATTATTTAGTTTATGGGGGAGTGGTACATTATCCTACAGAGGATGGCTATGGGGGTGCAATACAGAGGGTGGTTATGGGGGTGCATATACAGAGGATGGCTATGGGGGGGGTGCATATACAGAGGATTGCTATTGGGGGTGCATATACAGAGGATGGCTATGGGGGTGCATATATATAGGGTAGCTATGGGGGTGCATATACAGAGGATGGCTATGGGGGTGCAATACAGAGGGTGGTTATGGGGTGCATATACAGAGGATCGCTATGGGGGTGTGCATATACAGAGGATTGCTATGGGGGTGCATATACAGAGGATGGCTATGGGGGTGCATATACAGAGGGTGGCTATGGGGGTGCATATGTGGCGCCCCCAGGAGTATGGTCACCACAGTGGCATTACCTTCCTCCTAGGGAGTGTGATGCCATGCTTGGATGCAATAAAGGGTCTCTCTGTCAGTTAATCACAACACACAACACAGTTCTCATTCCAGGCCAGCAGAGGGAGCTCTGAACCCAAAACTGGGGGAAGAGCTGCTCTCAGGGGGCCAGAAAGGGGAAATTAGGAGTTCGTGTGAGGAGGGCAACGTGTGTGGACGTGAGGAGAGGAGCTGGAAGATTGAGCAGAGTTCAGAGCTCACTTCTAGCTATAGCGCATGATCTGGAGCCCGGTCTCCAAGGCTGTATGGATACTGATGTTCCTGCAGCAGAAACCGGAGGAATAGTAAGCTGTAAATGCTCTGTTCCCACTTAAGACACAGAGGCACAACAGCAATGGGTGAGCCAGAAGAAGAAGAAGGCTACAGCTGTCTGCCATACGAGGGAGTTCTAAATGAGAACAAGCAAGTGGAACTTCAGTGTAACACAGTACTGCAAGTACCTAAGATAAGCGCTAGAAAGGAGACTACACAACCCATCTGATAGAAAGATTCTTAAGTTGCTTCCAGACCGGCCAGCCTCTGTTCCATCTGTAATCTGGAATTCTGGACTGCATTTACCAAGCAAAGTAAAGGTAAAAGAAACTGCACCCTATTGTGTCATTGCCTCCTTCCTGCAAACTCTCCAGTACTGCTACATCCCAGACATTACACCCTCTTCCTCAACACCTATCCTCTTCATTTACTCTGCCCTGGGACTGCAGCCCTGCCTGTGGAGGGTTACAACATCATTGCTGCACCACACCATCTGTCCCAGAGGATCTGTTTGCAGCGCCGGCCTAACATCTTCACTGACGAGCACCACAGGTGGCGTCACGTATCATCCACTCATAAACTTTAATCATCAGCCACTCTCAACTCGTTTTACATGGGCGCCCAGGGCCACGGACCAGGTCACCGCTACTGTGACACTTCCCTCTGAGATACGTACCCCACAGCCCTGGGAGGGCGGCCCACAAATACAGAAGGTGGCTATGGGGGTGCATATACAGACTATGGCTATGGGGGTGTATATACAGAGGGTGGCTATGGGAGTGCATATACAGAGGGTGGCTATGGGGGTGCATATACAGAGGGTGGCTATGGGGGTCCATATACAGAGGGTGGCTATGGGGGTGCATATACATATGGTAGCTATGGGGGGTGCATATACAGAGGATGGCTATGGGGATGCATATACAGAGGATGGCAATGGGGGTGCATATACAGAGGGTGGCTATGGGGGTGCATATACAGAGGGTGGCTATGGGGATGCATATACAGAGGATGGCTATGGGGGTGCATATACAAAAGGTGGCTATGGGGGTGCATACACAGAGCATGGCTATGGGGGTGTATATACAGAGGGTGGCTATGGGGGTGCATATACAGAGGATGGCTATGGGGGTACATATACAGAGGATGGTTATTGGGGTGCATATACAGAGGATGGCTATGGGGGTGCATATACAGGGTGGCTATGGGGGGTGCATAAACATAGGGTAGCTAAGGGGGTACATATACAGAGGGTGGCTATGGGGGTGCATATACAGAGGGTGGCTATAAGGCTGCATATACAGAGGAAGGCTATGGGGGTGCATATACAGAGGGTGGCTATGGGGGGTGCATATACATAGGGTGGCTATGGGGGTGCATATACAGAGGGTGGCTATGGGGGTGCATATACAGAGGATGGCTAAGGGGGTGCATATACAGAGGATGGTTATGGGGATTCATATACAGAGGATGGCTAAAAGGCTGCATATACAGAGGATGGCTATGGGGTGCATATACATAGGGTAACTATGGGGGTGCATATACAGAAGGTGGCTATGGGGGTGCATATACAGAGGGTGGCTATGGGGGTGCATATACAGAGGGTGGCTATGGGGGTGCATATACAGAGGGTGACTATGTGGGTGCATATACAGAGGATGGTTATGGGGGTGCATATACAGAGGATCGCTATGGGGGTGCATATATAGAGGGTGGCTATGGGGGTGCATATACAGAGGGTGGCTATGGGGGTGCATATACAGAGGGTGGCTATGGGGGTGCATATACAGAGGGTGACTATGTGGGTGCATATACAGAGGATGGTTATGGGGGTGCATATACAGAGGATCGCTATGGGGGTGCATATACAGAGGGTGGCTATGGGGGTGCATATACAGAGG
Organism: Dendrobates tinctorius; assembly: GCF_039654945.1. Lineage (NCBI taxonomy): Eukaryota > Metazoa > Chordata > Amphibia > Anura > Dendrobatidae > Dendrobates > Dendrobates tinctorius. Next base: position 594,199 of record NW_027361874.1, on the reverse strand, counting down.
GTGGCTATGGGGGTGCATATACAGAGGGTGACTATGTGGGTGCATATACAGAGGGTGGCTATAAGGCTGCATATACGGAGGATGGCTATGGGGGTGCATATACAGAGGGAGGCTATGGGGGATGCATATACATAGGGTAGCTATGGGGGTGCATATACAGAAGGTGGCTATGGGGGTGCATATACAGAGGGTGGCTATGGGGGTGCATATACAGAGGGTGGCTATGGGGGTGCATATACAGAGGGTGACTATGTGGGTGCATATACAGAGGATGGTTATGGGGGTGCATATACAGAGGATCGCTATGGGGGTGCATATACAGAGGGTGGCTATGGGGGTGCATATACAGAGGGTGGCTATGGGGGTGCATATACAGAGGGTGACTATGTGGGTGCATATACAGAGGGTGGCTATAAGGCTGCATATACAGAGGATGGCTATGAGGGTGCATATACAGAGGATGGTTATGGGGGTGCATATACAGAGGGATGCTATGGGGGTGCATATACAGAGGGTGGCTATGGGGGTGCATATACAGAGGAAGGCTATGGGGGTGCATATACAGAGGATGGTTATGGGGTGCATATACAGAGGATGGCTATAAGGCTGCATATACAGAGGATGGCTATGGGGGTGCATATACAGAGGGAGGCTATGGGGGGTGCATATACATAGGGTAGCTATGGGGGTGCATATACAGAAGGTGGCTATGGGGGTGCATATACAGAGGGTGGCTATGGGGGTGCATATACAGAGGGTGGCTATGGGGGTGCATATACAGAAGGTGACTATGTGGGTGCATATATAGAGGGTGGCTATAAGGCTGCATATGCAGAGGATGGCTATGAGGGTGCATATACAGAGGATGGTTACGGGGGTGCATATACAGAGGGTGACTATGTGGGTGCATATATAGAGGGTGGCTATAAGGCTGCATATACAGAGGATGGCTATGACGGTGCATATACAGAGGATGGTTATGGGGGTGCATATACAGAGGATGGTTATGGGGGTGCATATACAGAGGGTGGCTATGGGGGGGTGCATATACATAGGGTAGCTATGGGGATGCATATACAGAAGGTGGCTATGGGGATGCATATACAGAGGGTGTCTATGGGGGTGCATATACAGTGGGTGGCTATGGGGGTGCATATACAGAGGGTGACTATGTAGATGCATATACAGAGGTTGGCTATAAGGCTGCATATACAGAGGATGGCTATGGGGGTGCATATACAGAGGGTGGCTATGAGGGTGCATATACAGAGGATGGCTATGGGGGTGCATATACAGAGGATGGCTATGGGGGTGCATATACAGAGGGTGGCTATGGGGGTGCATATACAGAGGGTGGCTATGAGGGTGCATATACAGAGGATGGTTATGGGGGGGCATATACAGAGAATGGCTATGGGGGGTGCATATACAGAGGGTGGCTATGGGGGGTGCATATACATAGGGTAGCTATGGGGGTGCGTATACAGAAGGTATCTATGGGGGTGCATATACAGAGGGTGGCTATGGGGGTGCATAAACAGAGGGTGACTATGTGGGTGCATATACAGAGGGTAGCTATAAGGCTTCATATACAGAGGGTGGCTATGGGGTTGCATATACTACAGAGAATGGCTATGGGGGTGCATATAAGGAGGGTGGCTATGGGTGTGCATATACAGAGGGTGACTATGGGGGTGCATATACAGAGGGTGGGTGGCTATAAGGCTGCATATACAGAGGGTAGCTATGGGGTTGCATATACTACAGAGGATGGCTATAGGGGTGCATATACAGAGGGTGGATATGGGGGTGCATATGCAGAGGGTGGCTATGGGGGTACATTATACTACAGAGGGTGGCTATGGGGGTGCATTATACTACAGAGGGTGACTATGGGGGTGCATTATACTACACAGGGTGGCTATGGGGGTGCATTACATTATAGAGGCTGCCTATGGGGTTGCATTACACTGTAGAGGCTGCCTATAGGGGTGCATTACACTACAGAGGCTGCCTATGTGGAATTCATTATACTATAGAGTCTGCCTATGGGGAGTTCATTATGTACAGTATAGAGTCTGCCTATGGGGAGTGCATTATGTACAGTATAGAGTCTGCCTATGGGGAGTGCATTATACAATATAGAGTAAAAAAAAAAATAAAGCATTATTACGTTCTAGGGGACAAAATGTGGGCACTGTTTTCTAGGGCACTTGCACCCAGCCTTAGTATTTTCTAGAGGGTTGCTTTAAAATTTAGAGGTCACACAGGGCCACACAGCAGGTGCATTAATAGGGTCACATACGACAGCAGCGGCTCAGCATTGGGGCATCAGCAGGATGAGGAGTTTGTGCAGGTTGGGGATAATCCCGTTTTGAACAATGCTGAAAATGTGGGAAGTGAAACATGTCTTTGTTGTATTCTCTGTAGCCGAGTCCTGGCTGGAGAAGTTGTCATGTCGGTCTGGGCCAGATGGAAAAGACGTGAAAAGTGAATAGTTCCTTCAGAAAGAACGTCAGTGGTAGGTCATTTTCTGTAGCTGTGCTGTGATCTCTTATACAGTATGTTCTGTAGGACGGGTATCTACCACTGACCATATGGCGGTAATATCAATGTTGGTCTTTATATAGCAATTATTTTCAGTAACAGCGCGGTCATCTGCTGAGGTTATCCTCCACTATTAAGGTGCGTCAACCAGTTATAATCAAGGTTACCTGGTTAGGGGCCCACTCAGAAGTTTCGCCCCCCTTGAACCAAAACCCTAGCTATCCTCTGGGTGGGTGCATGTCAGGGAGTGTATAGGACACTATGTGGGGCCTTTATACTGTATGGAGCACTATGTGGGGCCAAAATACTGTATGGAGCACTTTTTGTAGCCATTATACTGTGTGGAGCACGATATGGGGCCATTATACTTTATGGAACACTGTGGGGCCATTATACTGTGTGGAGCACTATTTGGGGCCATTACACTACATGTGAGGCCAATATACTGTATGGAGCACTAAGTGGGGCCATTTTACTGTATGGAGCACTATGTGGAGCCATTTTACAGTATGGAGCACTATGTGAGGCCATTATACTGTATAGAAGTGAATGCAGGTCCCCGTTATACTTATGGAGGACTATGTTGGGCCCATTATACTGTATGGAGGACTTTTTATAGCCATTTTACTATATAGAGGGCTGTGTTTGGAATACAGTTGGTGAACCACACTGTTTGGGTTCACTATTCATTGTCATGGGGATTGAGGGAGGTACTGTAGGGTCATCATACCATGCATGTGGAGGGTACTTTGGAGTAATTTTCTGTGGTGGTATCTTAGACTGCGTTCACACGTCGCTTTTTTTTGCATTTTGCAGCGGTTTTTACCGCTCGATTTTGCCGCGAAAAAACATCATCCAATGCAATCCTATGGGATTCCGCAATGCTGTGCTAATGCTGCAGATTTTCCCGCAGCGGAATCGCATCGCAGAAAAATCCGCAGCATGTTCATTAATTTGCGGAATCGCGGCGATTCCGCCCACATAGGAATGCATTGTTCTGCTTACTTTCCGCATGTGGCTGTGCCCACCACGTGAAAAGTAAGCAGAACATTTGCAGATGGTACCCACGGTCCGGAGGAGAGGAGACTGTCCTCCGGGCTCTGGGTACCATATCCTGTAAAAAATAGAATTAAAATAAAAAAATCGGGTTATATTTACCTTCCGATGTCCCGCACAGCGTCCCCAGGCTTCAGCAATACACGCGGCAGCTCCCGTTCCCAGTGATGCATTGCGATGACCTTTGTTGACGTCGCGTCTCGCGATCATGCCGCAATGCATCACTGGGAACGGGACCTGCTGGAGCATTGTGGTGGCCTGGGGACGCTGCGCGGGACGTCGGAAGGTGAATATAACCCGATTTTTTATTTTTTTTATTATTTTTAATATTAGATCTTTTACTATTGAGGCCGCATAGGCAGCCTCAATAGTAAAACATTGGTCACACTCGTCAAACACTATGTTTGACGAGTGTGACCAACCTGTCACAATCAGTTCTCCAAGCGATGCTACAGATCGCTTGGAAAACGCTAGCATTCTGCAAGCTAATTACGCTTGCAAATCGCTAGTTTTTCCGCGGGAAAATCGCGGAAATTTAAAATGTGATTTTCCCGCTGAATGGAATTCCAGAATTCTCACGGTAACTTCCGCGGGAGTTCCGCAACGTGTGAACTTAGCATAACTGTGTTTGCGGGTACTTTTGTTGGCATAATACTTTATTAACTGTATTATTCAAGATTTCTCATCCTTTATTATTACATATTTAAATTCTGCCATTGGGCCATATACTTTTTACTGCTGTTACAGAATAATATATTATTCCAATATTTTATTCTAAGATCTATTAATTAAAATGTACTTTGTTGGTCGGAAAACCCCTTTAATTTTTTTTTCAGCACTGTTTTTGTGGGGTTTTTTTAGGGCACTGACTTATAAGAACATAGAATAAAAAAATAAAAAAACAACAATCTAGGTGGTTGTCAGGTTTATCAAGTAATTGGAATAAATCTGCTCTGATGCCAGTAGACCCTCTGCCCCATTCTCCAATAGTGGAATAATCTCAGTTGCAAATTGTAGAGGAGTTTAACCCCTTAGTGACAGAGCCAATTTGCAGCTTAATGACCAGGCCAATTTTTACAATTCTGACCACTGTCAATTTATGAGATTATAACTCTGGAACGCTTTAACGGATCCCACTGATTCTGAGAATGTTTTTTCGTGACAAATTGTACTTCATGTTAGTGGTAAAATTTCTTTGATATGACTTGTGTTCATTTATTAAAAAAATGGAAATATGGCAAAAAAATTTAAAATTTCACAATTTTCAAACTTTAAATTTTTATCACCTTAAATTGGAGAGACACTGTATGTCACACAAAATAGTTAATAAATAACATTTCCCACATGTCTACTTTACATCAGCACAATTTTGGAAACATTTTTTTTTTTTGTTAGGAAGTTATACGGGTTAAAAGTTGACCAGCGATTTCTCATTTTTACAACAAAATTAACAAAACCATTTTTTAGGGACCACCTCACATTTGAAGTCACTTTGAGGGGTGTACATGACAGAAAATACCCATTCTAAATACTGCACCCCTCAATGTGCTCAAAATCACATTCAAAAAGTTAATTGACGCTTTACGTGCTTCACAGGAACTGAAGCAATGTGGAAGGAAAAAATTAACATTTAACTTTTTTTCACAAGCATTTTAATTCAGAACCAGTTTTTTTTATTTTCACAAATGCAAAAAGGGAAAATGAACCACAAAATTTGTTGTGCAATTTCTCCTGAATACGCCGATACCCCACATGTGGGGGTAACCAACTGTCTGGGCGCACGACTTAGCTCGGAAGGGAAGAAGCATTGTTTAATTTTTTCAATGCAGAATTGGATGGAATTGAGATCGGATGCCATGTCGTGTTTTGAGAGCCCCTGATGTGCCTAAACAGTGGAAACCCCCCACAAGTGACAACATTTTAGAAATTATACCCCCAAAAGGGACTTATCTAGATGTGTGGTGAGCACTTTGAATCCCCAAGTGCTTCACAGAAATTTATAACGTAGAGCTGTGAAAAAATCAATTTTTTCCACAAAAATGATCTTTTTGCCCCCATTTTTTATTTTACCAAGGATAAATTAGACCACCAAAGTTCTTGTGCAATTTTCCCTGAATATGATGATACCCCATATGTGGGGGTAAACTACTGTTTGGGCACACAGCAGAGCTTGAAAGGGAAGGAGTGCTGTTTGACTTTTTCAATGCAGAATTGGCTGGAAATGAGCTGAGACACCATGTCGCATTTGGAGAGCCCCTGATGTGTCTAAAAATTGGAAACTCCCCATAAGTGTCACCATTTTTTGGAAACTAGGCCCCCCAAGGAACTTATGTAGCTGTGTGGTGAGCACTTTGAAACCCCAAGTGCTTCACAAAAGTTTATAACGCAGAGTCAAGAAAATAAAAAATCTTTTTTTTCCACAAAAATGATTTTTTTAGCCCCAAATTTTTTTTTCGCAAGGGTAACAGGAGAAATTGGACCCAAAAAGTTGTTGTCCAATTTGTCCTGAGTACGCTGATACCACATATGTGGGAGAAAACTACTGTTTTGGCACACGTCGGGGCTCGGAAGGGAAGTAGTAACATTTTGGAATGCAGACTTTGATGAAATGGTCTGCGGGCATCATCAGCCCCTGATGTGCTTAAACCTTAGAAACCCCACACAAGTGACCCCATTTTGGAAACTAGACCCCCCAAGATACTTATCTAGATGCTTTGTGAGAACTTTGAACCCCAAAGTGTTTCACTAAAGTTTATAATGCCGAGCCATGAAAATAAAAATAATAATTTTTCCATAAAAATTATTTTTAGCCCATAATTTTTTTTATTGTCACAAGGGTAACAGGAGAAATTGGACCACAAAGTTATTGTCCAATTTATCCTGAGTATGATTATAAACTATATGTGGGGGTAAACTACTGTTTAGGCGCACGGCAGAGCTCGGAAGGGAAGAAGCACCATTTGACTTTTTCAACGCAGTATTGGCTGGAATTGAGATCAGATGCCATGTCGTGTTTGGAGAGCCCCTGATGTGCTTAAACAGTGGAAACCCCCAATTCTAACTCCAACCCTAATCCCAACACACCCTTAATCCTAACCCTAACCGTAACCCTAACCACAACCCTAACATCAACACACCCCTAACCCTAATCCCAACCCTAACCATAACCCTAACCACAAACCTAACCCTAACACACCCCTAACCCTAATCCCATCCCTAACCCTAATTCCAACCATAACCGTAATCCAAACCCTAACACAAACCCCAACTCTAGCCCCAACCCTAACCCTAACTTTGTCCCCAACCCTAACCCTATCTTTAGCTTCAACCCTAACCCAAACTTTAGCCCCAACCCTAACACTAACCATAATGTCAAGATCCATTTTTGGATTTGTGGCAGCTCTGGTTCCACTCAGTTTAACCATCGGAGGTTAATGTCAGTTTTTCCCCATTGGAAGGATGGTGTAACTGCATTGCTGCTGAGTCAGCTGATGTGGGTGGTGACCATTCCCACCATCCTATAACTGGTCACCTGAAGTATCAGCTGACTGTATGTTGGTGATAGAGCAATCTACAGTGACCAAGCTGGAGTAAGGAGCTCTCTGGGTGCAGTTGTGCTTCTGCTGAGTTCACCTTCCTGGTGTCTTTTTTCTGATGTGCGGTGCTTTGCAGCAGAGAAAGCTAAGTGTTTATTTCCCCATCCCTTTCGTGTTTGTCACTGTCTCCTGTGTTTGCATTATCTGTAGTGGTTAGGCTAGCGCCCAACGCCGGCCAGTGCACTAGTCAGGGCAGTGTTAGGTGACAGTGAGGGACGAGGTATCCTGACGGCAGTGGGAGGAAAGGACCTGCATAGGATGTTAGGTGAGTGCAGGGACAGGCTCAGTTTGGAGCTCAGGTGGTGACCATCCCTCATTCCCTATTGGTAGGGCCTTTCTCTCACCTATACCATCCCCGTTGTATGTGTATTGTGCCATTAGCTGACTGACCATGCGTTGGATCAAGTCACACTGTGACATTCACCCTGTGACACCTAACATTAGCCCCAACCCTAACCTTAACTTTAACCCCAACCCTAACCTAACTTTAGCCCCAACACTAACCCTAACTTTAGCCCCAACGCTATCCCTATCTTTAGCCCCAACCCTAAACCTAATTTTAAACCCAACCTTAACCCTAACTTTGACCCAACTCACTTTAGCCCAACTCTAACCCTAATGGGAAAATGGAAATTAATACTTTTTTTTATTTTATTATTTTTCCCTAACTAAGGGGGTGATAAAGGGGGTTTCATTTTCTAATTTTTTTATTTTGATCACTGTGATAGGGTCTATCACAGTGACCAAAATGAACCAATAGGAAAAATCTCCTATTGTTGCCAGGTGCCAGCCGGCAGATCTCGACAGGTGCACTGGGCATGCACCCGCCATTTTTTATGGCACATTTCTTCTAAGAAGAAAGACATCATTTAGAGATGCAGACAAAGCAAATTCTCATATCCATCATAAACAATCTGTGGTTTACAATTTAATGTGTTGTCTGCCATGCAAGGGGCTGAGAGTTGAAATCCTAGGGATGACAATATCTGCAACATCTGAGCCTGAATGCAGGAGACTTGGAAGTTGTCCCTCATAGGACCGCTGAAAGGTATCCCTTCAGTAAAGCACAGCAATGGCACGGTCATGCTCTGTGGCTGTTTTGCGTCCTCTAAATCTGGAAGCCTGCATTGTTTAGCGTGCAAGATGGATCAAACAAGTATCAGCATATCCTAGAGAAAAAAATATCTTGCTTTCTGTGGAATTGAATTTTGGATGTCTTTGAACCTTCCACCAGGACAGTGATCCCATGCATGTATACCTCAATGTCCAAAAAGTTCTGGAACATTCTGGAGTGACAGCAACCTAACTTTAACTACATGGAAAATCTTTGGTGGAATTTGAAAAAGGTGGTTGCAGCATGCAAACGCAAGAACATTATTGAACTGGAGGCCATTGGCCATGAGCAATGGGCTACAAACGTGGTCAAAATTGTTGGTACCTCTCGTTTAATGACAGAAAAACTCACAATGGTCACAGAAATAACTTGAATCTGACAAAAGAAATAAGAAATAAAAAATTTTTGAAAATGAACAAATGAAAGTCAGACATTGATTTTCAACCATGTTTCACAGAGTTTTAAAAAAAATAAAACTCATGAAATAGGCCTGGACAGAAATGATGGTACCCCTAAAAATAATGTGACAAGAGGGACATGTTAAATCACGGTGTGTCCACTAATTAGCATTACAGGTGTAATTCCCAGCCCCGCAGTGTGAATACATCATAACACACTGTGGAGCGGGATCTGTGGCCTCGGTGTAAGCCGAGAGGGGGACTTTCAGCCCAAAAAAATGGGCTGGAAATCTCGGCTTATACACGAGTATATATGGTAAGTTGTGTAATTTTCCTTTTAAAAATTAAAAATGACTGCTACATTTTTAAACCTCCTAAAATGTTAACAACATAAAGCAACATTTTAGAAATGGTGCTGATGTAAGGCAGACATGTGGGAAACGTTATTTATTAATGTTTTTCTGTGGTATGATAATCTGGATTAAAGGGATAATTTAAAGTTTGAAAATTGCAATTTTTTTTTAACATTTTTGTCAAATTTCTGATATTTTTATAAAAAAAAACACAAAACATATCGACCTAAATTTACCGTTACCCTAAATGATAATGTGCCACAAAAAAAAAAGAGTCTCAAAATCACTGGGATTTGTTAAAGCGTTCCAGAGTTATTACCACATAAAGTGACACTGGTCAGATTTAAAAAAAAAATTGGCTCAGTCACTAAGGGGTTAAGTGTCCTCTTAGCCTTCTTTTTTGCAAGCTAAACTTTCCCAAATCCTTTAACCGTTCCTCGTAGGACGTAGTTTGCAGACCGCTCACCACCCTGGTAGTTTTTCAATGTCTTTTGGAAAATTGAGGTGCCCAGTGCTTACTTTCTTGTTATATTGCAAGATGTCTAATTGTGCTGTCAGCTCAAAACTGTCAGAAACCCCATCTACTGTTCACAGAAGTCTGTCCAGAAGAATTGTGACCAAAAACCATACCTTCAACATGGAAACAAGACTCGGTGACGCAGCTATGCGTACAAACATAGAAACTGGGTTGTATACAAATGTCAGTATGTACTAGTCTGGACTACTAAGTCAAGGTGTGAAGGAGAGTGGTACAATCATGAAGTGGATTTCAGAAAAATAAGAACAAGGATTTCTGGAAATGATGGTATGTCTCTAAAGAGCCCAGATCTGAACATCAATGAGTGTATGTGGGTTTAAATGAAGACACGGAAGTATTTTCGAACGTCTACATCCACACAAGATCTGTACTTACTTCGCCAAGATGTTTCGAACAATCTCTCTGCGGAGATACTTCAAAAATTATGTTCAAGTCCACCTGGGAGATTTGATGCTTTGATGCTGCTTTGAATGCAAAAGACGGTCACAACACCAAAATATTGATTTGATTTAGATTTCTGTTTTTCCCATTCAATTTACATTTTGTCACAAATAAACTATTAACACTTCTATTTTTTAAAAACATTCTCACTCTGCAGAATTTTTGATACCTGTCAAAAAAATAAATATATACATAAAACTATAAATATATACATAAAACTAATGTACCAGTTTTTCCGACTTGGACAACCCGCCCTTCACCATGCTGTGATTTTAATTATATCCAGTCACACTTTGTTTTGACCTACCCATAAATATAGGCTTTAGGCTGGTTTCACACTAGCGTTTTTTAGCGCTGCGCTTCTTCCTATCTTTAACATGGGGCGCATGGTCTAGCGTATGCACGCGTTCGTATGTGTTTCCGTGCACATGCGTTTTTTTGTAGTGTGCACCTAGGCACGCCAGACGCAACCTGTTGCATTTTTGGTCCGTCCGACCTGTCTCAAAAAAACGCATGCGCAAAAAAAATCACATTACAGTCTATGGGTATGCAGGCGTGCGCATGAACATGCGCACGCCTGCGTTTAAAATCGCATGCGTTTTAAGAGTTAACATGGCTAGAAACTGGTTAAAACGCATGCGCATAAAAAAAGCAAACGCATACAAAATGCATGATGCGTTTTTTGTATGCAATTCCATTGCACACGAAGCACAGCGCTAAAAACACTAGTGTGAAACTAGCCTCACCACGACATTAGCCAGAGGTAAGTGTTCACATTAGGTAGTCAGGTCAGGGATCCATCCAATTCATGAGATTACTTGACGTTGGTGGATGGGCTCACAATTTTTGGCCAAATTTTGTGGTAAGCATCTCAGGTGTTTTTTCGTAAAATTCAAAAGCCATTATGCTATTCACACTTTATGTAATTCACTTTGACCTTGCTTTAGTGCAACTTAGTGCAACCTTTTTCTGTATTTGCTACATAAATATATACATAAACAGTGCACAGATATTTAGACAGATTAGATAGATAGATAGATAGATAGATAGATAGATAGATATGGGATAGATAGATAGATAGATAGATAGATAGATAGATAGATAGATAGATAGATATGGGCTAGATAGATAGATATGGGATAGATAGATAGATAGATAGATAGATAGATAGATAGATAGATAGATAGATATGGAATAGATAGATAGATATGGGATAGATAGATATGGGATAGATAGATAGATAGATAGATAGATAGATATGGGCTAGATAGATAGATAGATATGGGCTAGATAGATAGATAGATAGATAGATAGATAGATAGATAGATAGATAGATAGATAGATAGATATGGGATAGATAGATATGGGATAGATAGATAGATAGATAGATAGATAGATAGATAGATAGATATGGGCTAGATAGATAGATATGGGATAGATAGATAGATGGATAGATATGGGATAGATAGATAGATAGATAGATAGATAGATAGATAGATAGATAGATAGATAGATATGGGCTAGATAGATAGATATGGGATAGATAGATAGATAGATAGATAGATAGATAGATAGATATGGAATAGATAGATAGATATGGGATAGATAGATAGATAGATAGATAGATAGATATGGGCTAGATAGATAGATAGATAGATAGATAGATATGGGATAGATTGATATGGGATAGATAGATAGATAGATAGATAGATAGATAGATAGATATGGGATAGATAGATAGATAGATATGGGATAGATCGATAGCTAGAGGATAGATAGATAGACAGATAGATAATAGAAATTAGATAGATAGATAGATAGATAGATAGATAACATAGATAGATAGATAGATAGATAGATAGATAGATAGATCGATAGATACGGGATAGATAGATAGATAGATAGATAGATATGGGCTAGATAGATAGATAGATAGATAGATATGGGATAGATAGATAGATAGATAGATAGATAGATAGATAGATAGATAGACAGACAGATAGATAGATAGATAGATAGATAGATAGATACTAGAAATGAGATAGATAGATAGATAGATAACATAGATAGATAGATAGATAGATAGATAGATAGAAAGATAGATATGGGCTAGATAGATAAATAGAGGATAGATAGATAGATGGATAGACAGATAATAGAAATTAGATAGATAAATAGATAGCTAGATATGGGATAGATAGATAGATAGATAGATAGATAGATAGATAGATAGATAGATAGATAGATAGATAGATAGATATGGGATAGATAGATATGAAATAGTGTAGATAGACAAATCTGCAAAGAGCCACAAGATGGCGATGAAGTCAAGCTCCATATATTGTACTTACCATACAGCAAAGTATACAATATAAATGGACACCTAATCTTAATATAAACAAAGTGTTAAAAAATAAAATGATTTCTGCTTATTATTCACTAGTAATTGTCATGTTTTTCTTACCTGTATCTAGTAATTGTACTAGCTATGTCTAGGAATGGACTATTGTTCCATCTTACCTCTCATAAAAATTCTATATACAGTTGTGGTCAAAAGTTTACATACCCCGGCAGAATTTTTGCTTTCTTGGTCTTTTTTCAGAGAATATGCATGATGGCACCAAACCTTTTTCTCCACTCATGGTTAGTGGTTGGTGAAGACATTTATTGACAAACTACTGTGTTTTCTCTTTTTAAATCATAATGACAACTCAAAACATGCAAATGACCCTGATCAAAAGTTCACACACCCTGGTGATTTTGGCCTGATAACATGCACAGACGTTGACACAAATGAGTTTGAATGGCTACTAAAGGTAACATCCTCACCTGTAACCTGTTTGCTTGTAATCAGTGTGTGTGCATAAAAGCTGAGCGAGTTTCTGTGATCCAGACAGACCCTTGCTTCTTTCATCCAGCCACTGATGTTTCTGGAATGTGAATCATGGGGAAAGCAAAAGAATTGTCAGTGGATCTACAGGAAAAGGTAGGTGAACTGTATAAAACAGGAATGGAATACAAAAAGATATCCAAGGAATTGATAATGCCAGTCAGCAGTGTTCAAACTGTGATTAACAAATGGAAAATCAGGGGCACTATAAAAACAAAACCACGGTCAGGTAGAACAACAAAAATTTTGTCACCCAACTGCCAGGAAAATTGTTCAGGGTGAAAAGAAAAACCCAGAAATAACATCAGCTGAAATACTGGACTCTCTGAAAACTAGTGATGTGGCTGTTTCAAGATGCACAAAAAGGAGGCACTTGAAGAAAAATGGGCTGCATGGTCGAGTCACCAGAAGAAAGTCACTACTGCTCAAATGCAACAAAGTATCTCGCCTACAATATGCAAAACAGCACAGAGACAAACCTCAAAACTTCTGGAACAAGGTAATTTGGAGTGATGAGACCAAAATTTTACATTTTGGCCATAAATATTACATTTGGAGAGAGGTCAACAAGGCCTATCATGAAAGGAACACCATTCCTACTGTAAAGCACAGAGGTAGATCGCAGATGTTTTGGGGATATGTGAGCTACAAAGCCACAGGAAACTTGGTCAAAGTTGAAGGAAAGATGAATGCAGCACGTTATCAGCAAATACTGGAGGCAAATTTGCAATCATCAGCCCGCAAACTGCGCATGGGACGTACTTAGACGTTCCAACATGACAACGATCCAAAACACAAGGCCATGTCGACCTGTCATTGGCTACAGGAGAGCAAAGTGAAGGTTCTGGAGTGGCCTTCTCAGTTTCCTGACCTCAATATCATTAAGCCACTCTGTGGAGATCTCAAGCGTGCAGTTCATGCTAGACAGCCCAGGAATTTACAGGAACTGGAGGCTTTATGCCAAGAAGAGTGGCAGCTTTACCGTCTGAGAAAATAAAAAACCTCATCTAGAACTACCACAAAAGACTTCAAGCTGTCATTGATGTTAGAGGGGGAAATACACAATATTAAGAAATGGGGTATGTAAACTTTTGATCAGGGCCATTTGGATGTTTTGGGTTGTCATTATGATTTAAAAAGAGAAAACACAGTAGTTTGACAATAAATGGCTTCACCCAGCTACTAACTATGAGTGGAGAAAAAGTTTTGGTGTTATCATTCATATTCTCTGAAAAAAGGCAACGAAAGCAAAAATTTTGCCGAGGT